>NW_021633208.1:0-43966 GCF_004799145.2 Neltuma alba
TAACTGTGCTAGGCCTAGTTAAAATTGGAGTCTATTTGAGCATTCGGCCAGTGGGTTAAATGTGAGATTCTAGAAGGACCCATGGATTCTTATTGTCCTGGAAAATTCAGGTGAGGCTACGAATCAGTTTCACGATAAGAGATTCTTGCGGCTGATTGGGTGAGGAAATACAAGGTAACATCTGCTCTTGTGGCAGGAGCTATGCATTGGAGGAAACAGCTTATTTGTTAATTAAGAGCTTATGTCCTACGTTCACGAGCATGTCGTGGCTTTTGATTAGAGATGTAATGTCCTGGTTGAAAATATCCTCTCTGAGAGAAAATTTATTATGAATCACTCAATAATTTGAATTTCTAGAGGTTAACTCATTAACTAATTGGCTGGTTTAAAACTATTCTAAAAAAGACTAATGAAACTGATCTTAAAATATTTTTAGTAAAATCAAGATTCATTGGAAATCCCAAATCCGTTACGCCAAAACACGCACATTTTCATTTTCCAACCCATAAAATAAACACATACTAAATGGTTGAGATAATTAACCTTAACCACAATTCTAAAATTAACAAATTTTATACTCATCATCACTCTATTGCGCGCTTTCATAATATTTTAATATCTGTGCTTATTCTGGTAGACAAAAAATATACTCCTCCGGTCCTTAATATAGAACCCAATTTTTTTCCCAGGCCCCCAATAAATCCTCCCTTATCATCCCTTGCTATTAATCCCACAGCAGCCTTACCTCTTTCCTTACTGAAGGCAGCATCGACATTAATTTTAATTGCCCCTCTAGCAGGCATAACCCAATTCTTACTCCTTTCCACCTGTCTCAGAAACACATCTCCTCTTCTTACCATTATCTGCATCCCAGAAATCACGTACCATTCTCATAGCTCTTCCCACACATCCAATAGCATCCACCTCCTTACCTTCAAAAACGAATTGGCACCTTGACTTCCAGATATCCCAGCAGATTATAGCAAAAAGGGCACAACTATAATCATCAGGCCCCTCCTTAATTTTTAACCACTCGTCCAACCATAAGTCAACCCTCTTCATACCTCTCTCATCGAATCTTAATGATAAAGGGGACCCAAACCAGACCTGCATGGCCCAGGACACAGAAATAACATGTGTTCAATTGATTCAGCTTGGCATCTACAGATATCACAGACTGGTGTATTTGCACATTTCCTTCTAAACAATGCCTCTCGGGTTGCCAAGGCTCCATTAAGTACCCTCCATAGGAAATGAGCAACTTTTGGAGGAATCTTCCATTTCCAAACCACATCCCAAATCACTCTAGGAGTCTGATACGAGCTACCAGGTCTCCCTGAACCCTTTCTGTCCTCTTTATCTTTAACCACCCTTGAATCTGGAAGCATGCCTCCTATGTCCACAATCTCGATTCAAAGATTGAATTCTGAAGGTTTCGTCAATGGGCATCCGATTCGCCACAGTTTCCCGAGAATCGCTGCTTCGTGGACTATGTGAGTTTCAATTTTCTGTTTGCTTGAATTTTATGTTATTTTATTCTGAGATGATCTTGTTGCTCGAAGCTAATCAGAGGTGGTTTCTGTTATCTCTCTAACGTCCACAGGACAATGAGAGATCCTAAAAACTTCAGTAGCGGAATGAAGAATACCATGGAAGACCTGTCAATGCAGCTTTCAATTTCAACGCCACCCGCTCATAAGGTGGAAACTCTAAGGTCTGGCGATCTCCGTTTCGATCGATTGCAACCCTCGGATCATGAATTGGTTGGAGAGAAGATTCTTGAGTTTGGCCAATTTGTTGCTCGAGATGCCGTGCTTGATGAAGAGTATTGGGTATGTCATGAATTGAAACTGAAAGCCTGAAACTATATTATGGAGCTTGATGGAGTTTTCGCTTGCTTTTGTACATGTTGATTTATTTTTGCGATTTTTTTAATGCGACGGCAGACAGCAGCCTGGTTAAGGGCAGAAAGTCACTGTGAGAATCCAACGCTTGCGCGCCATGACATCCGGTATACTAGAATGATCCTTTCATAAGCGTCCTCAGTTTTCACTTTCAACTTTCATTTATTAATAGGATAGGATTGGTAGCACCTTTGCGTCGTGAAAAGAACAATGACGAGTTTAGAGATCACTTGTGTTACTTTTCTAAAAGCTCACAATCAACTAAAATCAAGATGGATATTAAATAAATTCAAGCTTTGCTTTGAATTATAGTGAAAAGTTGGATGCACTGAATCTTGCTATGCTTTTTTCAGACACATTCATAATTACAAAATGAGATTTGCAGACCAGGTAGGGGTTTGTGCTAATAAATTTGTTCATTGTTAAACTATGTACAATGAGATTTCTTTCATGAATTTCTAAAGACGGGCTTCCTATTACCTAGGAATTTAATGCACTAAAGAAGCGGTGCCAAATGCAAAATGAGCAGAAATGCACATGCATTATTGCGGTAAAAATTATCATATCTTCTGAATCAGTTGAAAATGAAAGGCTGCAATTTACTAATATTGCGCTGATTTTATGCAAAGTAATGATTAGCCCTGAATGTGTGCGTTTAACCTTACGTTGTTTGGAGTCAAGTTTATCAGGTGAAGAAGGAGCATAAGAATGTAAAACGCCCGATATTGAAGAGCGTCGTAGGAACGCTTGATTTGAATATCCGATATTTGCTGCGGGGAGAGACTTTTCCCGGGGTATAGTACTTCCTTCTTATTGAGATACAACTACGTCTTCTGACCTGTCTAGACGGATTTTGATGCTCTGAGGCATTTGGTATGTCATTGTCTTAATTTTGACACCTTAGTCGTTTTGCCGAGGCAAATAGAAGGTCGCTCTTGCAAAACCGGATGTTTAAACTGAGTTTTCTTAATGTCATTTACTCCAACGGATAACCAAGCATGCACCAAATCTTATACCCTTGCATTCATCCCGGCACCATGGAAGGGGAAATGACATGACAATGTACCAAGTTCCATAACTTCGATGTATTCATTTGTGCAGGAACGGGTTAAGGCTCCTCGATTTTGCAGCATCGACAGAACAGCACCGAGCAGATATGGCTACATTGCAAACGTATGTGTTGCGAAATCAGCTCGTCGTCAGGGCATTGCAAGCAACATGTTGTACTATGCTGTTGCATCAGCAAAAACTAATGGTAGTTTTAAAGTTGGAGAGTAATTTGACTCCTATAGTATACAACTGACTGATGATATGTCTGTGAATCATGAAAGAGAACTTACCGTATATTCCATGATTTATTGAGCAGGTGTGGAACAAGTATTCGTTCACGTGGACAGAAATAACACAACTGCACAGAATTTGTACCAAAAGATAGGCTTTGAGGTAAGCTCAACACAATCATTTCTACTTCTTGCACTGATCTCTTTAAGAGTATTCCTTCCCTACAAAAAGCAGTAATGCAGCTTCCTTCGCCTTTTCAGATGGTTGTTATGGCAAATTCTCAATTATCGAAGGAACAACTATTCTTGCTTCGTCTACAGACATAAATACTCTGCATTATTTTGTTTCTGAACAACTGTAAAGTTCAAACGGCTGTACCTCCTCTCTCTCCGCACTTGTTGGGAGGTATAGCGCTATAGTCTGTATTGTAATTTAGGTTTTCATTTCTTTTTTCTCCATTGTAAAGGAAAATGGTTTGTCAGTCTGTATTCTTCCTGAATCAAGTTTCAGAAAGACCAAACAAGTGTATGCTTTCACAGGTTCAAGAAAGCAACGAGTGTCACGCTCGGGATGAATCTCCAGAGAAGAACAAAAACATATATTGCAACCCCAATAGTAATCAGAACCCTAGTGCTTACCTCCGCTTTCTACTTGCTCTTTTTATATGTCGTTTCCTTCTTTTGTGTATGTGATCAATATCACTCAATATGCTGAATATGAAGAATCACTGGCAGATTATGATACTTTCCAGAGAGAGAAAGATAATTAGTTTATACAATTGACTGGGCTGGGACCAAATAAAATTTATGTAAAAGCCTAAAAGGCAAAATCTACTCCTGCAAATAGAACAATAGAGTGACAGAGTCAATCATGGAGAAGCATTTACACAAGGGAGGCACCAGAAAGGACAACCTATAAGTCAAGGAGAACTCTTCAGTTAGAGCCACGGTAATGAAGAGTTTTTACTGTGCGAGTTCAAGTTTGTAGTTCTGGTTATGTCACAGGCCACTCCTATTTTTCATCAAGTGGCTGGAGAATAACGCAAAGCACCCTGCCGTTCAGGATCAGCCACTATGACATGTTGCAGTAAAGGAGACATAACGCAACCAATGATCTTAACCTCCCGATTTGAGTGGCCAAACAGAAAATTTTCTGTTATCTGCAAAAATCTCCAACATGTAAATGTCTTCTCCGACGAATTATTTATCTATTCTCTATAATACATCAACTCGGTGAAATCCAATAAGGCAGCAAGTGCTCCATATTCATCTATCTTAAAATTAAATTTTTCAACACATATTTTTTCCAATAAAATAGCAGTCAATCGAATTATAAATTATGCAACTCTCGTCTTGTAAATAGTATAGGACCTGGGTACATCCAAATACTTTAAGCAGTCTCAGCGACAAGCAGTTATCGACGATGAAGCCCAAATGAGCATCTGTGAAATTTCTGCACCATGATAGGTCCAGAGTATGCAAATTTCTTGCACGGCTGCCAAGGGACAAGGCTGTGTCATGGCCAACCTGTCACGCGTAAACCATATAATCAAACCTTGGTTCACATTGATCAACGTAACAACAGTACGAGGAAGGGAGCCCAGTGAAAGGCTTTGACAAATACTAAAAATATATATATAAAAAGAAAAATCACACGATAACCCAAGAAAAGTGGCACCACTGCTTATGACTCATGAGCAATGTGATTTCCGTAAATTTTATATTGATTTTGATTATATTGATGATTAGAAAACATGGATTGATGAACCAATGCGTTTACCAATTACCAAAAAGCAGCCTTATCAGCAGAGGAGGTTCCATGTGCATGCCCAGCCAAAGGAAGCTTGGAGACAGGAGGGAAAAAACGTACCTTTTCCACGTTATTGAGTGAAAGTTCTTTCAAGCACGCTCCCGTGGTCTCCAGAAAAGCCGCAATGGCTTCATCACTGAGATACAAAAGATGTTCAATTTGTTCAACTCTTTGGAGACATAGACATTGCATGCTAATAAAATACTACCTCTCATTTTTAATATAAGACACAGTTGACTAATTTGATGAGATTAAGGAAACTAAGTAAATTACTTGCTTATAGCATATATTTACACAATCTCTCTAAAATATTTATATGCATCATTAAATTATATATCAATCTCTAAGTCAGATAAATTAGTTTGGACAGAAATAATTATTATAAATACTTTAAGCTAATATATTTACCTTTATTAATTTTTTCAAATTAGTCAATTGGATCTTATATTAAGAACTGGAAATAGTATAGTAGTATATATTTTTGGTCTTTTTTCCCCAAAACAAAAGATGAATACAAGATGTTTTCAATTTCCTTAGTACATATGAAAAGCTAAATGGCAATTCAGAGATTTCTAACAGTACATATAGATGGAAGCAAAGAAAGCTGTCCTAAAACTTTAACAAGCTAGAAACTCATCTGAGTCAACTCTGTAAATGAGCAAATTGGTAACAGTGACAGACAAGAATGGCAAAGCATAAATAAGAAGTGCATGATCAAAATTTAAACGTCAGGTTAACATATGAAGCCCACCAAATGCAAAATGATGATATGATGATGATGAAACACAAGAGAGAAAAGAGAGGAGGGGCTAAACCTGAATTGATTGCGGCGGAGTCTCAGTGTATGAAGCGCTCGGCACCCATTTGCAAGATATCCAATGGATGAATCCGTTAATTTGCACAAGTTCATGAGATCAAGTGAGCATAATCCAGGACAGAATTGAGCAATAATTTTAACTGATGAATCGGTCAATTTTCTACGCATCAACAAATAGAAATCAAACATCTAAGAAACAAACAGCTTCTGACAATAATCACAACTTAAGCAGACATTCAGATTTAACACATTGAATTAAATAGACTGGCACAAACGGTACTCACTCACAATCCTTCAAGACAAGTTCCTTCAAATTATGACCGCGTTCAGTCACAAAATTCTTGATAAAATCATCAGAAACAGTTTGGATGCCTGCCACTGACAAGACTTCTAAATGTTCAAAGCTCTGCAGTTCTGGCCCAATTAGTGCAGCATTAATGTTGGGGCAATCATCAAGATACAACTCTTTAAGAAGTGATCTTAATGAATTAGCCAAAACAAATACACTGTGAAATGTGAGAAGGGAGCATTGGCTAAGATTTATCGATCTAAGAGCCGGAGTGGAAGAAACTAGACTATGCAACCCCTTGTCTGAAAGACGGCATGCACCGCTGAGGGACAGACTAGTTAGTCTAGGTAACTGGTTTGGTGATCGTGCTAAAGTAGCAAGTACCACGTGATGTGGGGTGCAGCGGCCACACTGATCAAGTTGCAACACCTATTCCACAGGTGAAATGAATAAACTATTTCAAAGATCGCTTACAATTCAAATCAAGTGAAAAGGTGATACTTATAACAATATCAATCGAGTTAAGTCAAGTATAGTGAACATGGGCACTAATTGAAAGGGAGTCATCCAATATTGACCAGAAACCAAATTATTTGAAGGGCAATCAAAGTTAAGATTATCTTTTTATTCTTAAAAGCTGAGGCCCACCATATGAGTATTTCAGTATGTTAGCCACTTAACGGATTATCAGAAATACAGTTGCTGAAGGACAACAAGAGTTAAATTAAATCACATCCACTGCCTATGCCAAGCCAAAACGAAATTGGTAACAAAGCTCAAGTAAGCCTTTTCAGCACCCATCATAACACATAAAACAATCCTATGTATGCACGGCTTTTGCGTGAGTTTTTTTTTTTTTTTGGGGGGGGGTGTTGTGACAGCCAAATACCTCCAACATCTCTCAATACAGAACAAACATTATTTTCATGTTTATAGAAACCCCCAACATCTCTCAATACAGAACAAACATTATTTTCATGTTTATAGAAACCCCCTAGTTATTCTGCGATGCAAGTTAAAGATCATACTTAAAGAACATACTGAAACCTGAGTAAATGACACAATATCCAAAATACTGAAAAGTTTGAGTATCAAATAATTTAGAGAACATACCACCAGATTAGCAGTGTCACATGATTGAAAAGCTTTTATAAACTGTTCCTCAGTCATCCATGAGCAATCACTTAGTCGAATCTCTGTGGGGGATCCAGTAAGAAGAAGTTCCAAAAAGCGACTGTTCATTTTTCGAGAATCACAGACCAACTGACAAAGTTGGTGCTTCAGAGCATCTGGGACATTTTCAAGAGAAACAATTGCATCAGCATTCTTGGCAAGTAAATCAAGGCATAGTTCTTGCAGCGAGGGAGCCGAGACTCTAGCACGTATTTGCTCTTGATTACTCCTAGGAGCCCAATTAATGGATGCAGGTAAATTTTCTGAAGAGTTGCAGCTCATTTGCCTACTTTTCATTCCTCGATTTCTAATTGTTTTCGTGGCTGTGGAGAAAGGACCAGACCATTCTTCAATTTCATTTTCAATATTAGCCTTGGTAGAAGCATGAACATCTTTTTCAGCTGGTGTAAAACGAGCAAAGTGAGCAGCATATGCCTTTGCTATATCCCGGAAATTTTCCATGAGTTCCCTCCTCCGTGAAGCCCTGTCAGCATTTCTCCATTGTTTTTCATATTGTAAAGCTACATTACAAGCTAAATGTGACGCATCTAAATTTTCGATATCAATCAAATTGATGGATTCCGATTCTAATCCAAAATGACATTCATGAAAAACGTTGCGGAATAAATCGCCATTGTCCAATACTCTCTTCCCTTTCTCTTCTCTGCTGAATCTCCTTTGAACACCATCACCCTTATCATCCCAATTGGGTGCTTCATTCATACTTGCAGTAACAATGCCCTTTTCGTTGTCACCACGCAACTCTCCCATACCACTTTCATCAACTCCATCAGAATCCAATGGTAAACAATCAGCCGAATTCATAAACTCTTTTTTTACTGTGTGAATAGTAGTATTTTGTGTTTCATTTTCCAAGTCCAAATTCAATGCGCATTCTTTTCTAGTGCGTTTAGCACTACTATTCTCTTCGCTGGGCCCATCCTTCCCAGTCTTATCGTCTTCATGATTCACAGAATCCAACGCTCTCTTCAGTAAATTCTTTTCTGACTGCCAATTCAAGAAGCGTTTGGGCCGATCATCTCCCTCACGTCCCGAACTATCAAACAAGACTGCTTTTTCCTTCGACCCAGAACTCGACGAATCCGTTCTTGATCGGTCTTGAACTGTAAATGACGCAGTCTCACATATTTTCGAGTTGGGTTCCTTCAAAATGATCGCTTTCTCAACCTTTTCGTCGGTTTCCAAGACCTTCAACCCAGTGGAACCCAAATTCAAACCCGTTCCTTGATCGTCCAATCCACCCATACTAGGAGCACCAGGCTTTGCAGTCATTTTTCTATCCACCGAGAACCAAGTCTCATTCAATAAAGAGGGCGATTCTGTGGTCAAGAATCCATCAAAATCGAAATTGAATTCAGGCGTGCCACGGAAACTCCAAGCCGGGGAAGTAGAAGTGAGCCCAGTGATCGGGGACCCTGAGGTGGGTGGGTCGGTTTTGGGAGAATCAGAAGAAGGGGTAGGCATGGGCGATGGGCGGAGGTAAAGAGGGGTAAGGATCCGGATCTTCTCAGCGGCCATTTTCTCCTTTTCCCTCAGAAGCTTAATATCCTACCCGTCCAGTTGATCTAAGAGCCTGACACCTCATGAAGCTTTTTAGAATCGCATCTGAACCATCCATCTTGATATAATCCTGGCCGTTCATTTAATTGCATATTCTGCCAAATCGCTTCAGAGTTCAGAGTGCCATTTTCCGTCGAAGTTCACCCCCCCGGGCAATGTAGACAGGAAGCTCCGTCGTCTCGTAAACCATCGTTGGAAAATATGAGAGAATCTCCATAGCTTTGCTGAAAGTAGTTTCTTCAGGTATCTACATTACACCTTTTCCTCCATATCTTCTCTCTTCTTTCCCATCCCTCTCTTCCTCATTCTTGACGGTTGAATGTTCAAGTAAGCAGAGGTTCTTTCCAGAAAATTAGCAAGGTAATTGCAGTTAAATCAAAACCTTTTGTCTGCTACTGTTAAAATCTAAGATGACCTGTGCTGTTGTGGACGTATAAGCTAAGCTGTTGTGCTAAGATTCTTTAAAGCATAATTTTTGTTCTAATTTTCACATTGAGTTTCTTTTTGGCTTGCATCATATGATGATTTCATGGAATTATTATATTCTTGATTTATTTCCCCCATGATAAGCAATGTTGGTTTTGTATTGAGGAACATATATTGTAAACAAAGTTTGCAAAATTTCAATGAAGTCGATCGGTTGAATTTATATGGCAAAGTTGAGCAAAATTGCCTCTTAAGATGAGTAAAGTTGCCACTTTTAGTTTAGATGGAAAAATTATGTTGGTGAATTATGCATTTTTCTTCTATCATTTTGGTGAAAGGAGGTCTTCTAGTTTTGTTTGTATCTCTCTATATTCATGGTATTAGCAGTCCCATGATTTCTCTGTTTTTCAACAAAATCAAATGCGATAACATTCTCACCTTGGTTGAGTTGTTAATTGGCGCATCATGTTTTCTCCAGTTTTCTATGTACAATCAGTTAGAGTCAATATATTGGTGGTGGTGAATGTAATCTACAGATAACAATAATCATCCATCCACGACTTCGTCTTGCACAAATTTTGTGAGCCTTCAATACCTTCTGTTCTTATTTATGCAGCCATTTAAAGATATGATCGAAGAGACTAGGAACTGCAAAGCAGTTAACCAACATACTCACAGATGTTGGAGAGGAGTGAGTTTGAAGTTTTATTGTTTATTGCTTTTTTAAGTTCTTAGAGTTGCTGTGTAAATCTTTTTTTAGACCATAAAGTGTTCTCCCATGAGAGCTTTTGTGATATTGCCATTGGAAAAAGTTACAGAAGTATAGATAGATTGAGTCCAAATAATAATGATATACACATCTCCTAAACAAATAACGAGACCAAGTTTGCTACAAAAGCTACCTTTGGAAATGGCCAATTGAACAAAACATAACTTTCTCTTCCGTATTTAATGAAATAGAATTTGATACATATTGAACTGGCTGTCATAATGAACAAAACAGAATTTGTTGTTCTATGAAAGAAGATACAAGTTGCTGTCATGTCATACAAAATATAACTTGGTGGATTGAATGACTGAAGTGTTGGAATTTGAATTGTTATTGCAGGTGGTAGCTATATCAGCTCTCATGTTGACTAAATATTGTTGAGGCTATATAAAAGATGGACTTTCTGGACCTTCACCTGCCTGGAATTGATTAGACATTGTTGAAGTTGTTATGGAAGATGCACCTTCGCCTAAAAAGAAGGAAGAAATAAAAGAGCAATGTAGATGTCAGTGTAGGGTCATAAAAAAGTTGTAATGCAATATGTTTGATATAACAAAGTTGTCTTGTATATATGTAGTTTGCGCTCGAGAGATGTCTCATGTAATGCTGTAAATTTGGTTTTAGGATAGTTGATTCTTCTTCTGAACAATTGTACCAAAATTTGCAGCGAAGTTTGAAAAATACTTGTAGTCTCTTTACTTGTTACTTTACAGGCATCTTATTGTTCTCAAATAGATTTAAACTCTGGGTTCTCACAAGCTGAACCTTTTTTGTTAAATCAGGTTGTACAATGCTATTTATGAGCAAGATAAATCTCATTCCATCTCTGCTATCGCGCTTTTAATTGGACACTGTACATCTTCTCTCCATTCTCCGAAACAAACATGAAAGACATGGAAGATATCTAATAAAATGCCAAATAACTTGATTCAATAAATATAAAAGTATCCACGGGAAACAAAATAAAGCAATAAATAATGCTAATCCAGCCATATAACTTCAACCCATCGACTTCATTGAAATTTTGCAAACTTCATTTAGAATATATGTTCCTCAATACAAAATCAACATTGCTTATCATGGGGGGAAATAAATGAAGAATATAATTAATTCCATGAAATTATCATATGATGCAAACCAAAAAGAAACTCAATGTGAAAATTAGAACAAAAATTATGCTTTAAAGAATCTTAGCACAATTGCTTAGCTTATACGCCCATAGCAGCACAGGTCATCTTAGATTTTAACAGTAGCAGTCAAAAGGTTATAATTTAAATGCAATAACGTTGCTAATTTTCTGGAAAGAACCTTTGCTTACTTGGCCATTCAATAGTCAAGAATGAGGAAGAATGGGACGGAAAAGAAGAGCGAAGATATGGAGGAAGAGGTGTAATGTAGATGAATAAACTACTTTCAGCAAAGCTATGGAGATTCTCTCATATTTTCCAACAGTGGGTTACGAGACGACGGAGCTTCCTGCATTGCCCAGGGGTAGAACTTCGATGGAAAATGGCACTCTGAACTCTGAAGCGATTTGGTAGAATATGCAATTAAATGAACGGCTAGGATTATATCAAGATGGATGGTTCAGATGCGATTCTAAAAAGCTTCATGAGGTGTCTCTTTGCAGGCTGTTAGATCAACTGGACGGGTAGGATATTAAGCTTCTGAGAGAAAAGGAGAAAATGGCCGCTGAGAAGATCCGGATTCGGTAAAGAGATGGAACAGGAAGGAGGAAAGTTGAATTGGACGCGGATTTTGAAGAGGCCGTTAAAGATTGATTAAAAAAGTCAGGGATTTGAGTGAGAACATTTCCGAAGGACGTGAAAAACTGAGAAGTGAGAATTGAGAAGGCAGTCCGCGAAGATTAAGGAAGGAGGGAACGCAATAAATTTTGGAGGTACGCTGATGGCCCATTTGGTAGACTTCTACAGCTCTACGGTATATGTTTTTTTTTTTTTTTTTTTGCTTTTTGAAAATAATGCGTATGCTTATTTCATTCGGTGGATTTCCACTCTATTGTTTTTGTAAAATATTCTTTTATTTTTATATGTTTATTCGTTCCAGAAAAAGATTTTTATCCTAATAATATTCTATTAAAATATTCTTGACTTTTAAATTTTATATTTGACTTAAATGATCCCTTTCTTTACATATTTCAAAGCAAGGGACAAAGTGATCGTAGAAATCATTAATTTCTATCAAAGAAATTATAAAGAGGCATTTTTTTAAAACAAAAACAGAAGTTTGAAATTAATAATATTTTGAAATGGATGGAGCGTAGATCACCTAATTAGCAAATTTGAATAGATTAATAATATTAGTTAATAGTTAAACTAATTAATATGATTTTTTTTAAATACTCTAAGTACCTTGCTTAATTCTCTTCCTACTTTTGATTATTAATTAAGAAAATATCAATATGGTTAATTTGAAAAAACTTTATAGACATGTGAAATAGGTCTTACATATAGGACTAACATGAACTCATCAATTAGGTCTTATATAAAGATCATATGAGTATTAATTATTTACTTATTGTGCCATGGAAAACAATTTAATGTAATCTAACAACTAACAAATGAATCTAATAAAAATGAATAAGTCATTTTTATTGAATTAAGTTTAAAGTATACAATTGGTTCTTTGACTTTATATGAAGTTTTATTTTAATCCCTTAACTTTAAAAAGTATACTTTTAGTTCTTTAATCTTAAAATTGTTAGACTTAAATGATAATTTTTTATAACAATTATAGTTTTTTTAAAAATTAAACTTAATATATTGGTATTTGATAATATTTTATTAACATTTAAAATCTTGATATTCTTTTTTTATTAATAATTTTAAAATGAAAAAACTAAAAAAATATTTTTTAAAATTAGTGACTAAATTAAATTGTAAGAAAATTGACAAACAAAAAGTAAGTTCTTTCTTTGATCCACGTGGATGGTAAAGTTAGTTTATTATGACCGAGAAAAAAAAAAAGAAACAAGGAAAACATGTAACATACGGTAAGTTGTAACTTTATTCAAGGATCTTGTTTAATTTTTCGATTTTATAAAGTAATTTTTCAGTTTTTTAAGTACTTCTGAAATGATAGTTTTTTAAGTGAAACATTATAATTTTTAAAAAATGAAACTTAATATATTAATATTTGATATATTAATATTTAAGAATATTTTATTAATATTTAAAATTTTGATGGCGTCATTTTTGTCAATAAAACTAATGGAGTTAAGGTTTGTAAGTTTAAAAATATTTAATAAATTTAAAGCATCATAGTAAAATTGTATAAGAATTAAATAATCAAAGATACGCTTTCACTAAAAAAATAATCATTTATTTTTTATAATTTTTATTAGCTTACAATTCAGTTTCAAAAATATAATTTGATATAACTTAATTTGTTTAATTTTAGCCATATAATAAATCTATTCTTACATTTTATAGCCTAATCTCTAAAAAAATTACTGGTAGTTGTCTCCTAATCTGAACCAATTTATTAAATACCAGATATCTTATTGAGTAAGTTTTTTTATCTGGATTATAAAGTAAGTTTTCATTGAGCCAAAACGATAAAAATTAAGTGTTAAATTTTTTCTCAAATCAAAATGTTAACCCCGTTATTGCCCAAATGTTTTTTTTTTCAGTAAATGGACATTGATGAATTTTTCAAAGATAAACTGAGTAATCAATCTTTTAAACAAAAGCATATTCAGCAACATTATTGCTTTTTCTCGTCTTGACATTTATCCAATCCAAAAGTTTCAATAAACCATGAGCAAAACATAACAATTGGGTCAAAGAAAATAAGAATAATAATCACGAAAAAAAAATCACAAGTGACTAAAGGACCTGTATGATGAACCTCAAGTTATTATTTAATATTTTTACGGAAAAATTTTTAATCTGTTTTAGACTTTATTAGTAACTAACAAAGAGATTGGATCTAACAAAATCGGGACACCTTCTTGATGAATTAAGCTTCGAATATTTATTAGGAAACATTTAATATTTAATGTCCGACAAGTTCTACAGTTAAATAAAAAATGATATACGAATGGACAAGGTGGAAAGATGGGAAAAAAAGGACAAGTTGTCAAGTTACGTTGGATAAGCTCGGGGTAGAAAAAAGAGAGAAACAGAAAGTGGGGTGATGGACAAAGTGAAATGGATATATATATATATATATATATATATATATATAAAATATTTAAATATCCTGAAAGTATCTGCAAAAGAATATTCAATACCTGAAATTTTTTTTTTGTTCTTATATATCCTAAAAATTTATTTTCATAACAAAAATACCCTGGTCATTATCTACCGTTTAGTTTGATTGTTAAATTATGAGGCTTGACTTGTATGTTCAACAATCAAACTTAACGACAGATAACATTTTATGAAAAAAAAAATACTGTAAAATAAAATTTTCAGAATATATAAAAATAAAAAAACTTTTAGATATCAAAGTGCTACTTTATACTTTATAGATATTTCTGAGCATTTAAGCACTTTACCCCTTTATATATACATAGGTAGAGATAAGATATTGGATAGGCATGGAAATGGCATTAAGAAAAAACATGTGAAGGCGATGCTTCAACTAGTAATGTCCGTCATGATGAAAGATTTAACTTAATTAAACATGGATATTGGTGGATTATTGAAAGCTAAACTGAGTCATCAATTCAATTTTTATAAGCAAAACAGACTCAGCAACATTAATATTTTATTCATCATGACATACCGCCAAAAATTCCAATACAGCGTGAGCAAAACGTAACAACTGGGTAAAACGAAAAAAATTAGAAAAGTACTCCCTCGAGTAAAAGTTAATCAAGAGTCAGTAGTTAGGAAATTTAATAATTAGTTGAGAATATTAGGTGAAAGAATTAATAACCAAAATAAAATATTTTATATTAGCATGAAACATTGTAGGAAGTCTTCATACTAACAGAAAAGAGTAATAATTAGAAAAAAAGAAATGATATTTTTTAAAATGTGAATTTATGGAGGCTCAAAAGGAGAAAAAAGGAAAAAGAAAAAAGAAGAAGAAATACATCATGGGTTTAGGCTAGCATTATTGAAGGTAAGAATGTACTGAACGGAACAGTCCTTTTTTCTTTTTGGGCTTAGGACATTCATTGTGAATAATAAGGACTAAGGGTGTGTTTGGATAGAAACCAAACCATGGTTTCAGAAATGTTTTTACGGATTACGAAGTAAATATGTAGAGGAGATTATCCCATTTTGCGGAAAAGTGCTTCTGAAATCACGGTTTTGGGATACCCAAACAGGCCTTAAATCTCTCTTACCATAAATTTTTCAAAGGGATTTTAGATTTTAGTACTGGTCACAAAACTTTTTCTATAAATATCGTGAGGAATCAAATCCCTAATTAAATATTTAAAAAATTCAGTTAAGTGCTAACTGTGCTAGGCCTAGTTAAAATTGGAGTCTATTTTGAGCATTCGGCCAGTGGGTTAAATGTGAGATTCTAGAAGGACCCATGGATTCTTATTGTCCTGGAAAATTCAGGTGAGGCTACGAATCAGTTTCACGATAAGAGATTCTTGCGGCTGATTGGGTGAGGAAATACAAGGTAACATCTGCTCTTGTGGCAGGAGCTATGCATTGGAGGAAACAGCTTATTTGTTAATTAAGAGCTTATGTCCTACGTTCACGAGCATGTCGTGGCTTTTGATTAGAGATGTAATGTCCTGGTTGAAAATATCCTCTCTGAGAGAAAATTTATTATGAATCACTCAATAATTTGAATTTCTAGAGGTTAACTCATTAACTAATTGGCTGGTTAAAACTATTCTAAAAAAGACTAATGAAACTGATCTTAAAATATTTTTAGTAAAATCAAGATTCATTGGAAATCCCAAATCCGTTACGCCAAAACACGCACATTTTCATTTTCCAACCCATAAAATAAACACATACTAAATGGTTGAGATAATTAACCTTAACCACAATTCTAAAATTAACAAATTTTATACTCATCATCACTCTATTGCGCGCTTCTTCATAATATTTTAATATCTGTGCTTATTCTGGTAGACAAAAAATATACTCCTCCGGTCCTTAATATAGAACCCAATTTTTTTCCCAGGCCCCCAATAAATCCTCCCTTATCATCCCTTGCTATTAATCCCACAGCAGCCTTACCTCTTTCCTTACTGAAGGCAGCATCGACATTAATTTTAATTGCCCCTCTAGCAGGCATAACCCAATTCTTACTCCTTTCCACCCCTGTCTCAGAAACACATCTCCTCTTCTTACCATTATCTGCATCCCAGAAATCACGTACCATTCTCATAGCTCTTCCCACACATCCAATAGCATCCACCTCCTTACCTTCAAAAACGAATTGGCACCTTGACTTCCAGATATCCCAGCAGATTATAGCAAAAAGGGCACAACTATAATCATCAGGCCCCTCCTTAATTTTTAACCACTCGTCCAACCATAAGTCAACCCTCTTCATACCTCTCTCATCGAATCTTAATGATAAAGGGGACCCAAACCAGACCTGCATGGCCCAAGGACACAGAAATAACATGTGTTCAATTGATTCAGCTTGGCATCTACAGATATCACAGACTGGTGTATTTGCACATTTCCTTCTAAACAATGCCTCTCGGGTTGCCAAGGCTCCATTAAGTACCCTCCATAGGAAATGAGCAACTTTTGGAGGAATCTTCCATTTCCAAACCACATCCCAAATCACTCTAGGAGTCTGATACGAGCTACCAGGTCTCCCTGAACCCTTTCTGTCCTCTTTATCTTTAACCACCCTTGAATCTGGAAGCATGCCTCCTATGTCCACAATCTCGATTCAAAGATTGAATTCTGAAGGTTTCGTCAATGGGCATCCGATTCGCCACAGTTTCCCGAGAATCGCTGCTTCGTGGACTATGTGAGTTTCAATTTTCTGTTTGCTTGAATTTTATGTTATTTTATTCTGAGATGATCTTGTTGCTCGAAGCTAATCAGAGGTGGTTTCTGTTATCTCTCTAACGTCCACAGGACAATGAGAGATCCTAAAAACTTCAGTAGCGGAATGAAGAATACCATGGAAGACCTGTCAATGCAGCTTTCAATTTCAACGCCACCCGCTCATAAGGTGGAAACTCTAAGGTCTGGCGATCTCCGTTTCGATCGATTGCAACCCTCGGATCATGAATTGGTTGGAGAGAAGATTCTTGAGTTTGGCCAATTTGTTGCTCGAGATGCCGTGCTTGATGAAGAGTATTGGGTATGTCATGAATTGAAACTGAAAGCCTGAAACTATATTATGGAGCTTGATGGAGTTTTCGCTTGCTTTTGTACATGTTGATTTATTTTTGCGATTTTTTTAATGCGACGGCAGACAGCAGCCTGGTTAAGGGCAGAAAGTCACTGTGAGAATCCAACGCTTGCGCGCCATGACATCCGGTATACTAGAATGATCCTTTCATAAGCGTCCTCAGTTTTCACTTTCAACTTTCATTTATTAATAGGATAGGATTGGTAGCACCTTTGCGTCGTGAAAAGAACAATGACGAGTTTAGAGATCACTTGTGTTACTTTTCTAAAAGCTCACAATCAACTAAAATCAAGATGGATATTAAATAAATTCAAGCTTTGCTTTGAATTATAGTGAAAAGTTGGATGCACTGAATCTTGCTATGCTTTTTTCAGACACATTCATAATTACAAAATGAGATTTGCAGACCAGGTAGGGGTTTGTGCTAATAAATTTGTTCATTGTTAAACTATGTACAATGAGATTTCTTTCATGAATTTCTAAAGACGGGCTTCCTATTACCTAGGAATTTAATGCACTAAAGAAGCGGTGCCAAATGCAAAATGAGCAGAAATGCACATGCATTATTGCGGTAAAAATTATCATATCTTCTGAATCAGTTGAAAATGAAAGGCTGCAATTTACTAATATTGCGCTGATTTTATGCAAAGTAATGATTAGCCCTGAATGTGTGCGTTTAACCTTACGTTGTTTGGAGTCAAGTTTATCAGGTGAAGAAGGAGCATAAGAATGTAAAACGCCCGATATTGAAGAGCGTCGTAGGAACGCTTGATTTGAATATCCGATATTTGCTGCGGGGAGAGACTTTTCCCGGGGTATAGTACTTCCTTCTTATTGAGATACAACTACGTCTTCTGACCTGTCTAGACGGATTTTGATGCTCTGAGGCATTTGGTATGTCATTGTCTTAATTTTGACACCTTAGTCGTTTTGCCGAGGCAAATAGAAGGTCGCTCTTGCAAAACCGGATGTTTAAACTGAGTTTTCTTAATGTCATTTACTCCAACGGATAACCAAGCATGCACCAAATCTTATACCCTTGCATTCATCCCGGCACCATGGAAGGGGAAATGACATGACAATGTACCAAGTTCCATAACTTCGATGTATTCATTTGTGCAGGAACGGGTTAAGGCTCCTCGATTTTGCAGCATCGACAGAACAGCACCGAGCAGATATGGCTACATTGCAAACGTATGTGTTGCGAAATCAGCTCGTCGTCAGGGCATTGCAAGCAACATGTTGTACTATGCTGTTGCATCAGCAAAAACTAATGGTAGTTTTAAAGTTGGAGAGTAATTTGACTCCTATAGTATACAACTGACTGATGATATGTCTGTGAATCATGAAAGAGAACTTACCGTATATTCCATGATTTATTGAGCAGGTGTGGAACAAGTATTCGTTCACGTGGACAGA
This sequence comes from Neltuma alba, assembly GCF_004799145.2. Taxonomy (NCBI): domain Eukaryota; kingdom Viridiplantae; phylum Streptophyta; class Magnoliopsida; order Fabales; family Fabaceae; genus Neltuma; species Neltuma alba. The sequence goes on from NW_021633208.1 coordinate 18,789, forward strand.
AATAACACAACTGCACAGAATTTGTACCAAAAGATAGGCTTTGAGGTAAGCTCAACACAATCATTTCTACTTCTTGCACTGATCTCTTTAAGAGTATTCCTTCCCTACAAAAAGCAGTAATGCAGCTTCCTTCGCCTTTTCAGATGGTTGTTATGGCAAATTCTCAATTATCGAAGGAACAACTATTCTTGCTTCGTCTACAGACATAAATACTCTGCATTATTTTGTTTCTGAACAACTGTAAAGTTCAAACGGCTGTACCTCCTCTCTCTCCGCACTTGTTGGGAGGTATAGCGCTATAGTCTGTATTGTAATTTAGGTTTTCATTTCTTTTTTCTCCATTGTAAAGGAAAATGGTTTGTCAGTCTGTATTCTTCCTGAATCAAGTTTCAGAAAGACCAAACAAGTGTATGCTTTCACAGGTTCAAGAAAGCAACGAGTGTCACGCTCGGGATGAATCTCCAGAGAAGAACAAAAACATATATTGCAACCCCAATAGTAATCAGAACCCTAGTGCTTACCTCCGCTTTCTACTTGCTCTTTTTATATGTCGTTTCCTTCTTTTGTGTATGTGATCAATATCACTCAATATGCTGAATATGAAGAATCACTGGCAGATTATGATACTTTCCAGAGAGAGAAAGATAATTAGTTTATACAATTGACTGGGCTGGGACCAAATAAAATTTATGTAAAAGCCTAAAAGGCAAAATCTACTCCTGCAAATAGAACAATAGAGTGACAGAGTCAATCATGGAGAAGCATTTACACAAGGGAGGCACCAGAAAGGACAACCTATAAGTCAAGGAGAACTCTTCAGTTAGAGCCACGGTAATGAAGAGTTTTTACTGTGCGAGTTCAAGTTTGTAGTTCTGGTTATGTCACAGGCCACTCCTATTTTTCATCAAGTGGCTGGAGAATAACGCAAAGCACCCTGCCGTTCAGGATCAGCCACTATGACATGTTGCAGTAAAGGAGACATAACGCAACCAATGATCTTAACCTCCCGATTTGAGTGGCCAAACAGAAAATTTTCTGTTATCTGCAAAAATCTCCAACATGTAAATGTCTTCTCCGACGAATTATTTATCTATTCTCTATAATACATCAACTCGGTGAAATCCAATAAGGCAGCAAGTGCTCCATATTCATCTATCTTAAAATTAAATTTTTCAACACATATTTTTTCCAATAAAATAGCAGTCAATCGAATTATAAATTATGCAACTCTCGTCTTGTAAATAGTATAGGACCTGGGTACATCCAAATACTTTAAGCAGTCTCAGCGACAAGCAGTTATCGACGATGAAGCCCAAATGAGCATCTGTGAAATTTCTGCACCATGATAGGTCCAGAGTATGCAAATTTCTTGCACGGCTGCCAAGGGACAAGGCTGTGTCATGGCCAACCTGTCACGCGTAAACCATATAATCAAACCTTGGTTCACATTGATCAACGTAACAACAGTACGAGGAAGGGAGCCCAGTGAAAGGCTTTGACAAATACTAAAAATATATATATAAAAAGAAAAATCACACGATAACCCAAGAAAAGTGGCACCACTGCTTATGACTCATGAGCAATGTGATTTCCGTAAATTTTATATTGATTTTGATTATATTGATGATTAGAAAACATGGATTGATGAACCAATGCGTTTACCAATTACCAAAAAGCAGCCTTATCAGCAGAGGAGGTTCCATGTGCATGCCCAGCCAAAGGAAGCTTGGAGACAGGAGGGAAAAAACGTACCTTTTCCACGTTATTGAGTGAAAGTTCTTTCAAGCACGCTCCCGTGGTCTCCAGAAAAGCCGCAATGGCTTCATCACTGAGATACAAAAGATGTTCAATTTGTTCAACTCTTTGGAGACATAGACATTGCATGCTAATAAAATACTACCTCTCATTTTTAATATAAGACACAGTTGACTAATTTGATGAGATTAAGGAAACTAAGTAAATTACTTGCTTATAGCATATATTTACACAATCTCTCTAAAATATTTATATGCATCATTAAATTATATATCAATCTCTAAGTCAGATAAATTAGTTTGGACAGAAATAATTATTATAAATACTTTAAGCTAATATATTTACCTTTATTAATTTTTTCAAATTAGTCAATTGGATCTTATATTAAGAACTGGAAATAGTATAGTAGTATATATTTTTGGTCTTTTTTCCCCAAAACAAAAGATGAATACAAGATGTTTTCAATTTCCTTAGTACATATGAAAAGCTAAATGGCAATTCAGAGATTTCTAACAGTACATATAGATGGAAGCAAAGAAAGCTGTCCTAAAACTTTAACAAGCTAGAAACTCATCTGAGTCAACTCTGTAAATGAGCAAATTGGTAACAGTGACAGACAAGAATGGCAAAGCATAAATAAGAAGTGCATGATCAAAATTTAAACGTCAGGTTAACATATGAAGCCCACCAAATGCAAAATGATGATATGATGATGATGAAACACAAGAGAGAAAAGAGAGGAGGGGCTAAACCTGAATTGATTGCGGCGGAGTCTCAGTGTATGAAGCGCTCGGCACCCATTTGCAAGATATCCAATGGATGAATCCGTTAATTTGCACAAGTTCATGAGATCAAGTGAGCATAATCCAGGACAGAATTGAGCAATAATTTTAACTGATGAATCGGTCAATTTTCTACGCATCAACAAATAGAAATCAAACATCTAAGAAACAAACAGCTTCTGACAATAATCACAACTTAAGCAGACATTCAGATTTAACACATTGAATTAAATAGACTGGCACAAACGGTACTCACTCACAATCCTTCAAGACAAGTTCCTTCAAATTATGACCGCGTTCAGTCACAAAATTCTTGATAAAATCATCAGAAACAGTTTGGATGCCTGCCACTGACAAGACTTCTAAATGTTCAAAGCTCTGCAGTTCTGGCCCAATTAGTGCAGCATTAATGTTGGGGCAATCATCAAGATACAACTCTTTAAGAAGTGATCTTAATGAATTAGCCAAAACAAATACACTGAGAAATGTGAGAAGGGAGCATTGGCTAAGATTTATCGATCTAAGAGCCGGAGTGGAAGAAACTAGACTATGCAACCCCTTGTCTGAAAGACGGCATGCACCGCTGAGGGACAGACTAGTTAGTCTAGGTAACTGGTTTGGTGATCGTGCTAAAGTAGCAAGTACCACGTGATCTGGGGTGCAGCGGCCACACTGATCAAGTTGCAACACCTATTCCACAGGTGAAATGAATAAACTATTTCAAAGATCGCTTACAATTCAAATCAAGTGAAAAGGTGATACTTATAACGATATCAATCGAGTTGAGTCAAGTATAGTGAACATGGGCACTAATTGAAAGGGAGTCATCCAATATTGACCAGAAACCAAATTATTTGAAGGGCAATCAAAGTTAAGATTATCTTTTTATTCTTAAAAGCTGAAGCCCACCATATGAGTATTTCAGTATGTTAGCCACTTAACGGATTATCAGAAATACAGTTGCTGAAGGACAACAAGAGTTAAATTAAATCACATCCACTGCCTATGCCAAGCCAAAACGAAATTGGTAACAAAGCTCAAGTAAGCCTTTTCAGCACCCATCATAACACATAAAACAATCCTATGTATGCACGGCTTTTGCGTGAGTTTTTTTTTTTTTTTTGGGGGGGGGGTGTTGTGACAGCCAAATACCTCCAACATCTCTCAATACAGAACAAACATTATTTTCATGTTTATAGAAACCCCCTAGTTATTCTGCGATGCAAGTTAAAGATCATACTTAAAGAACATACTGAAACCTGAGTAAATGACACAATATCCAAAATACTGAAAAGTTTGAGTATCAAATAATTTAGAGAACATACCACCAGATTAGCAGTGTCACATGATTGAAAAGCTTTTATAAACTGTTCCTCAGTCATCCATGAGCAATCACTTAGTCGAATCTCTGTGGGGGATCCAGTAAGAAGAAGTTCCAAAAAGCGACTGTTCATTTTTCGAGAATCACAGACCAACTGACAAAGTTGGTGCTTCAGAGCATCTGGGACATTTTCAAGAGAAACAATTGCATCAGCATTCTTGGCAAGTAAATCAAGGCATAGTTCTTGCAGCGAGGGAGCCGAGACTCTAGCACGTATTTGCTCTTGATTACTCCTAGGAGCCCAATTAATGGATGCAGGTAAATTTTCTGAAGAGTTGCAGCTCATTTGCCTACTTTTCATTCCTCGATTTCTAATTGTTTTCGTGGCTGTGGAGAAAGGACCAGACCATTCTTCAATTTCATTTTCAATATTAGCCTTGGTAGAAGCATGAACATCTTTTTCAGCTGGTGTAAAACGAGCAAAGTGAGCAGCATATGCCTTTGCTATATCCCGGAAATTTTCCATGAGTTCCCTCCTCCGTGAAGCCCTGTCAGCATTTCTCCATTGTTTTTCATATTGTAAAGCTACATTACAAGCTAAATGTGACGCATCTAAATTTTCGATATCAATCAAATTGATGGATTCCGATTCTAATCCAAATGACATTCATGAAAAACGTTGCGGAATAAATCGCCATTGTCCAATACTCCCTTCCCTTTCTCTTCTCTGCTGAATCTCCTTTGAACACCATCACCCTTATCATCCCAATTGGGTGCTTCATTCATACTTGCAGTAACAATGCCCTTTTCGTTGTCACCACGCAACTCTCCCATACCACTTTCATCAACTCCATCAGAATCCAATGGTAAACAATCAGCCGAATTCATAAACTCTTTTTTTACTGTGTGAATAGTAGTATTTTGTGTTTCATTTTCCAAGTCCAAATTCAATGCGCATTCTTTTCTAGTGCGTTTAGCACTACTATTCTCTTCGCTGGGCCCATCCTTCCCAGTCTTATCGTCTTCATGATTCACAGAATCCAACGCTCTCTTCAGTAAATTCTTTTCTGACTGCCAATTCAAGAAGCGTTTGGGCCGATCATCTCCCTCACGTCCCGAACTATCAAACAAGACTGCTTTTTCCTTCGACCCAGAACTCGACGAATCCGTTCTTGATCGGTCTTGAACTGTAAATGACGCAGTCTCACATATTTTCGAGTTGGGTTCCTTCAAAATGATCGCTTTCTCAACCTTTTCGTCGGTTTCCAAGACCTTCAACCCAGTGGAACCCAAATTCAAACCCGTTCCTTGATCGTCCAATCCACCCATACTAGGAGCACCAGGCTTTGCAGTCATTTTTCTATCCACCGAGAACCAAGTCTCATTCAATAAAGAGGGCGATTCTGTGGTCAAGAATCCATCAAAATCGAAATTGAATTCAGGCGTGCCACGGAAACTCCAAGCCGGGGAAGTAGAAGTGAGCCCAGTGATCGGGGACCCTGAGGTGGGTGGGTCGGTTTTGGGAGAATCAGAAGAAGGGGTAGGCATGGGCGATGGGCGGAGGTAAAGAGATGGAACAGGAAGGAGGAGTTGAATTGAACGCGGATTTTGAAGAGGCCGTTAAAGATTGATTAAAAAAGTCAGGGATTTGAGTGAGAACATTTCCGAAGGACGTGAAAAACTGAGAAGTGAGAATTGAGAAGGCAGTCCGCGAAGATTAAGGAAGGAGGGAACGCAATAAATTTTGGAGGTACGCTGATGGCCCATTTGGTAGACTTCTACAGTTCTACGGTATATGTTTTTTTTTTTTTTTTGCTTTTTGAAAATAATGCGTATGCTTATTTCATTCGGTGGATTTCCACTCTATTGTTTTTGTAAAATATTCTTTTATTTTTATATGTTTATTCGTTCCAGAAAAAGATTTTTATCCTAATAATATTCTATTAAAATATTCTTGACTTTTTAATTTTATATTTGACTTAAATGATCCCTTTCTTTACATATTTCAAAGCAAAGGACAAGGTGATCGTAAAAATCATTAATTTCTATCAAAGAAATTATAAAGAGGCATTTTTTTGAAACAAAAACAGAAGTTTAAATTAATAATATTTTGAAATGGATGGAGCGTAGATCACCTAATTAGCAAATTTGAATAGATTAATAATATTAGTTAATAGTTAAATTAATTAATATGATATTTTTTTAAAAAAATACTCTAAGTATCTTGGTTAATTCTCTTCCTACTTTTCTTGCTGATTATTAATTAAGAAAATATCAATAGGGTTAATTTGAAAAAACTTTATAGACATGTGAAATAGATTTTACATATAGGACTAACATCAACTCATCAATTAGGTCTTATATTAAAGATCATATGAGTATTAATTATTTACTTATTGTGCCATGGAAAATAATTTAATGTAATCTAACAACTAACAAATGAATATAATAAAAATGAATAAGTCATTTTTATTGAATTAAGTTTAAAGTATACAATTGGTTCTTTGACTTTATATGAAGTTTTATTTTAATCCTTTAATTTTAAAAAGTATACTTTGTTATGAATATAATATCTTTATGGATGTCCATATATCTATCATTATCTCCCTTATCTCTCAATATCTTCAGTAACTCCCATTATCCCCATTATTTGCAATTATCTTTTTATTATATCTGTAGATTCTATCAAAGATGTAAAGTCGTGCCTATAAATAGAGGCCATGTACAATGTATTCAGCACCTTATTGAATAGAAAGAGAAATATTCTCTCTTATTGATATTCTTTCTTCTCTGTTCTTCTTTATTTACAACACGTTATCAGCATGAGGGCTCTAACAAAGGTATAATATTCCGATCTTATTATTATACATTATGTTTCATGATTTATTGTCTATCCTCTATACTTTTCTATACTCTTCTACACTATGAGTATTTTTCTTTTTCTCCATTCTTTTCCTAAATGGCTTAAAGCCATATGGTTTAAAGTTTTCTACTTTATGGCCAGAAGCCATAAAACTTTATTATTCTTTCTTATGGCCAGAAGCCATAAAATTTTGTTTTGCTTCTTATGGCCAGAAGCCATAAAACTTTGTTTTCTACTTTATGGCCAGAAGCCATAAAACTTTATTATCTTTTCTTATGGCCAGAAGCCATAAAACTTTATTATCCTTTCTTATGGTTAGAAGCCATAAAACTTTGTTATTCTTTCTTATGGCCAGAAGTCATAAAAACTTTATTTTATACTTTATGGTCAGAAGCCATAAAACTTTGTTTTCTTCCTTATGGCCAGAAGTCATAATTTTGATTTTTCTATTTTAATGATCCAAAGCCATAATTTTAATTTTCTAACATATGGCTAGAAGCCATATAATTTTTAACTCATGACCAAAAGTCATTCAAATTTGATTTTATCTGAGTAAATGGCTAGAAACTATGTATATATTTATTTTTGAGAAATATTTATTGTTTATTTGTTAATGGCTAGAGACAATATACCAAATTTTGTCTCTTTCTCATTTAATTTTCTCTTCATTTGTTTTCTTTTGGTAATTTATAATTTTTTTCTTTTCTTTTTTTCTCATTAACGAAGAGCAATGTAATTTCCATACATGGCAATTTTTTTAATATTATATTCTTTTGTGGTAGTGCCATCATGTCGAACCTTACAAAACTTGAGTTTGTGGCTCTTGACATTACTGGGAAGAATTACTTATCTTGGGTACTAGATGCGGAAATTCACTTAAATGCCAATGGTCTGGGAGACACAATTAAGGCAGAAAATAAGGCATCTAGTCAAGAAAAGGCTAAAGCTATGATCTTTTTACGCCATCATTTACATGAAGGACTAAAAATGGAATATTTGACCATTAAAGACCCACTCGTACTTTGGAATAATTTGAAAGAAAGGTATGACCACCAGAAAACTGTCATTCTCCCAAAAGCTCGATATGAATGGATGCACTTGTGCCTACAAGATTTTAAATCTGTTAGTGAGTATAATTCTGCGATATTTAGAATCAATTCTCAACTGAAATTATGTAGAGAAAAAGTCACTGATGAAGACATGTTGGAGAAAACATTCTCCACATTTCATGCATCCAATGTGCTCCTGCAGCAGCAATACCGTGAAAAAGGCTTCAAAAAGTATTCTGAACTAATTTCTTGCCTTCTTGTAGCTGAGCAAAATAATGAGCTTCTAATGAAAAATCATGAATCCCGTCCAACCGGCTCCACTCCATTCCCGGAAGCGAATGTAGTAGTAAATGGACCAACACGTGGTCGTGGATGAGGACATGGACGTGCACGAGGCCGTCGCATTGACCGTGGACGTGGTCATGGTCATAATCGAGGTGGTTCAAATTCCTATTCAAAGAGGACAAAGAATGACAAGAATCGCAAGAGAAAAACTAGTGGAAGTAATAACCACTCTGAAGACTCGTGTTATCATTGTGGTGGGAATGGTCATTGGTCACGTACTTGTCGTACACCGAAACATTTGGTTGACCTTTATCAAGAATCGCTTAAAAATAAAAGTAAAGGCAACGGCAAAATGCCAAGGGTAGAAACCAATTTTGTTGATGAAGAGGGCGATTCTGATTATGGCAACATGGATGTCACTCATTTGGATATTGCTGATTTCTTTGCTGATCCTAATGGAAAGATTGATCACCTGATTGGTGATGGGAATGTTCAACAATAAATTGTTTTAGTGAAGTTAAATTTCTATGATTTTTTTTCTTTTTCATCTTCTTTTATAAAGTTTCTACTTTCAATGTTGTTATCTTTCCAAATTAATAAAATTACGAGTATTTTCCTTTTATTAATTTTGTTTCTTCCTCCCTCTCTTGACTATGTTCCTTGTAACGAACAATGGCTCCTATTGACGTCAATCATGAAGATTTATGTCTTGTTGACAGTGCAACAACTCATACAATACTTAGAAATAAAAACTATTTCTCTTCTTTGGTAATGCAAGAAGCCAACGTTCAGACTATATCTGGAAGTGCAAAACTAATTGAAGGCTCCGGAAGAGCCAATATATTGTTACCTGGAGGAACAATATTATACATTGATAGTGCATTTTACTCAACTAAGTCTAAAAGAAATTTGTTGAGTTTTAAGGATATCCGCAAGAATAGATACCATATCGAAACAACAATTGAGGAAAATCAAGAATATCTTGCTATTACAAAGTCAACCTCAGGTAAAAAATACACACTAGAAAGATTGTCTGCATTTTCTTCTGGCTTGTACTACACAATTATTAGTACAATTGAAGTACACATCATTATAAACCAGCAGTTTGTAAATGATAACAGATTTAATGTTTGGCATGACCGGTTAGGCCATCCCGGGACAATTATGATGCGAAAAATAATTGAGAATTCATGTGGACATTCATTGAAAAGTCAACAAATACTACAATCCAATGTTTTCTCATGTAATGCATGTTCCAAGGGAAAGTTAATTGTTCGGCCATCACTAGGAAAACTAAAAAGTGAGCCTCTCACTTTTTTAGAACGCATACAGGGAGATATTTGTGGACCGATCGCACGTCTGTTTATTATCTTCGCGTAACCTGGCGTTCGCAAGATTATTGGCTCAATTAATTAGATTAAGAGCACATTTCCCTGATTTTCCTATCAAGAAAATACGTCTTGATAATGCTGGTGAATTTACTTCACAAGCTTTCAACGATTATTGTATGTCTCTTGGGATTGATGTTGAACATCCTGTGGCTCATGTGCACACACAAAATGGACTTGCAGAATCATTAATCAAACGTTTACAATTAATTGCAAGACCATTACTTATGAGATCAAATCTCCCAATTTCTGCTTGGGGACATGCAATTTTGCATGCAGCAGTGTTAATTCGCATCAGGCCAACAAGTTATCTCAAGTCCTCCCCTTTACAAGTGGTTTTTGGTCATGAACCAAATATTTCCCATCTACGAAACTTTGGATGTGCTGTACATGTTCCAATTGCTCCCCCACAACGTACCAAGATGGGGCCTCAAAGAAGGATGGGAATATATATTGGATATGAATCTCCCACTATAATAAAATATCTAGAACCCTCAACAGGAGATTTGTTCACAGCTCGATTTGCCGATTGTCATTTTGATGAGTCAGTTTTTCCAACAATGAGGGAAAAATAAGAAGTTGGAAAAGGACATTAGCTGGAAAGAATTATCACTGTCTCATCTTGATCCTCGCACAAAAGAATGTGAACTGAAAGTTCAAAAGATAGTCAATTTACAAAGTTTAGCAAATCAATTACCAGATGCATTTACTGACCCGAAGAGAGTAACAAAATCACATATTCCGGCTGTTAATGCTCCTATTAAAATCGATGTCCCTGATGGACAACCAATTGTGAATGATTCTAAAGCACACATGAAGCGTGGCAGGCCCATCGGCTCCAAAGATAAAAATCCTCGAAAGAAAAAAGGAGTTAAAAGTATAGATGGCCTAGTTGAGAATAATTTAGAAAAGTTAACAACTCCAGAAGAGTCATCAGACAACGCTAACGTCCCAATTCTCAGTGAAAGTCAGGTACCTGAAATATGTGAAAATGATGAGATCTCAATTAATTATGTTATGAATGGGATACGATGGGACCGAAGTGAAGTCGACGTCGATGATATTTTCTCTTATAATGTAGCGCTCGATGTGATGAATGATAATGAGGATCATGAGCCAAAGTCAATTAGTGAATGTAAACAAAGAAAGGATTGGCCAAAATGGAAAAATGCAATTGAGGCAGAATTAAAATCGCTAGAACAACGAAAAGTTTTTGGACCAGTAGTCCTTACACCTGAAGATGTAAAACCGGTTGGATATAAATGGGTTTTTGTGCGAAAGAGAAATGATAAGGGTGAAATCATAAGATACAAAGCACGACTCGTTGCCCAAGGATTTACGCAAAGACCTGGTATCGATTTTGAAGAAACTTATTCACCAGTAGTGAATACAACTACTTTTCAATACTTGATTAGCCTCGCAGTAAATAAAGGGCTCAATTTACATCTAATGGATGTTGTTACAGCCTATCTGTATGGCTCACTTGACAATGACATTTATATGAGACTCCCTGAAGGGCTGAAATTGCTAGAAGCACACAATTCAAACTCTCGAGAATGATACTCAATTAAGTTAAACAAATCCCTATATGAATTAAAGCAATCAGGGCGAATGTGGTATAACAGGCTTAGTGAGTATCTATTGAGGGAAGGATATAAAAATGATGCAATATGCCCATGTATTTTTATGAAAAGATCAGGAAATGAGTTCGTTATAATCGCTGTGTATGTTGATGATATAAATATTATTGGAACTCCTGAAGAGTTTGAAAAGGCAGTGAATTGCCTAAAGAAAGAATTTGAAATGAAGGATCTAGGAAGAACAAAATTTTGCCTTGGATTACAAATTGAATATTTGAAAAATGGAATTTTTGTATATCAAGAAACTTATACAAAAAGGATCCTAGAACGTTTTTATATGGATAAATCACATCCATTATATACTCCAATGGTTGTAAGATCTTTGGAGGTCGATAAGGACCCTTTTAGAGCTCGAGAAATTGGGGAAAAAGGTGATGAAGAGCTACTTGGTCCAAAAGTATCATATATTAGTGCAATTGGAGCACTAATGTATCTTGCTAATCATACACAACCTGATATATCATTTGTAGTCAACTTACTAGCAAGATATAGTTCTTCACCAACACGAAGGCATTGGAATGGAGTTAAACATATCCTTCGTTATCTTAAGGGTACAATGGATATGAGATTATTTTATTCGAATGTATCCAAGACCGATCTTGTTGGCTATGCAGATGCTGGATTTCAGTCTGACCCACATGTTGGTAAATCACAAACTGGCTATGTATTCACATGTGGCGGTACAGCCATTTCATGGCGATCTATGAAACAAACTATATCAGCCACATCATCTAACCATGCGGAGATTCTAGCAATGCATGAAACAAGTCGAGAATGTGTATGGTTAAGGTTCTTAATACATCACATACAAACTACTTGTGGCTTGTCTTCTGGTAAAATGATCCCAACAATACTGTACGAAGATAATACTGCATGTATTACCCAACTAAAAGAAGGGTATATCAAAGGAGACAGAACAAAGCATATCTCTCCAAAATTCTTCTTCACTCGTGATCTTCAAAAGGATGGTGAAGTCAATATCCAACAAATTCGTTCCAGCGAAAATTTAGTAGACCTATTCACCAAATCACTTCCAGCCACCACGTTCGAGAGACTTGTTCATGACATTGGACTTCGTAGACTCAGAGATATCAACTGACATTGTCAAGAGGGGGAGCAAATGTATGCTGTACTTAGGGCTGTGCAAAAACCCGGTGGTCCAGGTAACCCGGTCTAACCCGATATGGCCCGGTCCAACCCGGTCCAGATAAATCAATCTAAAAAAAAATCAGACCAGACCAAACCAGACTGACTGGTCGGGCTGGACCAGACTCAGGACCAAGTGATCAGAACACTTAGTCTGGTCTGGTCTGGCCCGGGTAATATATATAATATATATATTTTAATTTACACTGTGGCAAACTGGCTGGCACACTAAGTCTAAGTGTCTAACGTTGTCGTTTTAGTGTTTTACTCACACTCCTCACTCAGCAACTCAACGCCTCAGTCAGCTCGCCACTCTCGGTCTTCTCCGTTCTCTCCCCATCATCTTCGTCGAAGAAGCCCTAGCAGCAGGTAGCACCGTAGCAGCGACGACGTCTCCTCCGTCGAACTGTTGATCTCCTCACTTGAAGGCAAAGCAATCCGATAAATGAGATGATTTTTTAAATATTACGTATAATTTTCAACCCCCAATAATTAATCAGGTCAAAAAAACCCGAATAATAATACTGCAAAAAACAAAAACAATAATAATTGAAAATGAAGCAGTTGAAGCTGGAGCAAGATTCTGATTTCTGGAGTAGGAAAGATTTATTTTCGTTTCTTTGAAAATTTTGACATTTCTCTTCCGTTCCGATCAGGGACGCGGATTCAGAAGCGAGACCTACAAGGTCAAGCTGTGAGGTTTTGATTTCTCAAGCGGCGCTGCTTGCTTGCTGTCGTTTCCTTCTCCCGATGGGCGATGACCAATCGCCGACCTTAATGGCTAACAGAGACAGAGATCGGGAGCTTCTCATCCCGGTGGCCGGTCCCGGCGACGGCGGTGCCGGTTCCAAGCCTTCTCCCTCCTCCTCCTCCACTCATCATACTGGCCGCGAGGTGATTGATTCATTCATTGGTTTAGGGTTTCTATTTGTCCATGTGTGCTTACTTGTTCTTTGGCTAGCTTTATCCGGAAATAGAAAATGATGGAAAATTCAACTACAGGCGATTCATCACGGCCTTGGTCGAATCGCCTGCTACTGTTGTGGGCATGGTTGCGACGTTTTTATGCTGAATTGAAGCGTGATTGCTTGCTAAGCACTTTTTTTTAATTGAACATATCATGAGTTAAGCTGTATATCATTAGATAATGGTTTTTTATTGTTGTGTGTACTGTGTAATGTGAAATTTTGTATTGGATCGAGTGGAGCTGTGGAGTAGATAAAAATTAGTAGGGAAAAAAAAAAGATGAAGGCTTGAAACTAGGAGGGGAAAAAAAAAAGGAACTGGACTGCCTGGACTGGTCCAGGTGGTCCAGGGGACCAAATCCAGTCCAGCCCGAACTCAGGCTGGCACTGGACTGGACTAGACCTCGGGCTGCCTTGTTCAGCCCGAGGTCCTACTTAGACCAGACCTCGGGTTGATACCTAACCCGGTCTGGTCTGGTCCATGATCACCCCTAGCTGTACTCTTTTTTCCTTGTCTATGGTTTTTCCCATTGGGTTTTCCTAGCAAGGTTTTTAACGAGGCAGCAATATGAAATATATATCAATAAATGTTGCATTCTTTTTCTTCTACTAGGTTTTGTCCCACAGGGTTTTCTTAGTAGAAGTTTTTTAACGAGGCACATATTTAGTTATGGACATCCAAGGGGGAGTGTTATGAATATAATATCTTTATGGATGTCCATGTATCTATCATTATCTCCCTTATCTCCTAATATCTTCAATAACTCCCATTATCCCCATTATCTGCAATTATCTTTTATTATTATATCTGTAGATTCTATCAAAGATGTAAAGCCGTGCCTATAAATAAAGGCCATGTACAATGTATTCAGCACCCTATTGAATAGAAAGAGAAATACTCTCTCTTATTGATATTCTTTCTTCTCTGTTCTTCTTCTTTATTTACAACATACTTTTAGTTTTTTAATCTTAAAATTGTTAGACTTAAATGATAATTTTTGTAACAATTATAGTTATTTTAAAAATTAAACTTAATATGTTGGTATTTGATAATATTTTATCAACATTTAAAATCTCGATATTATTTTTTTATTAATAATTTTAAAATAAAAAACTAAAAATATATTTTTTAAAATTAGTGACTAAATTAAAACTATGTGTGATATTAAAAGACTAAATATATATTTTTTAAATTAATTACTGGATCTCATCTAACCCTTTAACGACTAATGTTGAATTCATGGGTTGATGCTACAGTCAAACAAAAGGCATTGACAGGCTGATGGGATATCTTTGTTAACACTTATAGAGGTTGTAAGAAAATTGACAAACAAAAAGTAAGTTCTTTCTTTGATCCACGTGGATGGTAAAGTTAGTTTATTATGACCGAGAAAAGAAAAAGAAACAAGGAAAACATGTAACATACGGTAAGTTGTAACTTTATTCAAGGATCTTGTTTAATTTTTCGATTTTATAAAGTAATTTTTCAGTTTTTTAAATACTTCTGAAATGATAGTTTTTTATGTGAAACATTATAATTTTTAAAAAATTAAACTTAATATATTAATATTTGATATATTAATATTTAAGAATATTTTATTAATATTTAAAATTTTAATGGCGTCATTTTTGTCAATAAAACTAATGGAGTTAAGGTTTATAAGTTTAAAAATATTTAATAAATTTAAAGGATCATAATAAAATTGTATAAGAATTAAATAATCAAAGATACGCTTTCACTAAAAAAATAATCATTTATTTTTTATAATTTTTATTAGCTTACAATTCAGTTTCAAAAATATAATTTGATATAACTTAATTTGTTTAATTTTAGCCATATAATAAATCTATTCTTACATTTTATAGCCTAATCTCTAAAAAAATTACTGGCAGTTGTCTCCTAATCTGAACCAATTTATTAAATACCAGATATCTTATTGAGTAAGTTTTTTTTATCTGGATTATAAAGTAAGTTTTCATTGAGCCAAAACGATAAAAATTAAGTGTTAATTTTTTTCTCAAATTAAAATGTTAACCCCGTTATTGCCCAAATGTATTTTTTTTTCAGTAAATGGACATTGATGAATTTTTCAAAGATAAACTGAGTAATCAATCTTTTAAACAAAAGCATATTCAGCAACATTATTGCTTTTTCTCGTCTTGACATTTATCCAATCCAAAAGTTTCAATAAACCATGAGCAAAACATAACAATTGGGTCAAAGAAAATAAGAATAATAATCACGAAAAAAAATCACAAGTGACTAAAGGACCTGTATGATGAACCTCAAGTTATTATTTAATATTTTTACGGAAAAAATTTTAATCTGTTTTAGACTTTAGTAACTAAAAAAGAGATTGGATCTAACAAAATTGGGACACCTTCTTGATGAATTAAGCTTCGAATATTTATTAGGAAACATTTAATATTTAATGTCCGACAAGTTCTACAGTTAAATAAAAAATGATATACGAATGGACAAGGTGGAAAGATAGGAAAAAAAGGACAAGTTGTCAAGTTACGTTGGATAAGCTGGGGGAAAAAAGAGAGACAGAAAGTGGGGTCATGGACAAAGTGAAATGGATATATATATATTATATATATATATATATATATATATATACTACCTCCGATCCCAATTATAAAACCCTATTTGACTTTTATTTTGGTCCTAAATATAAAACCCCAATCCACTTTGTCTCTCATATTTATCCACTTTTTTTAAGATAGTCCTTCTAACAATGATAGTTATAACCAATACACTTGATTAGTAAGGATATTTTAGGAAAGATAACACCTATTTATGACAAATAACTAACTTAACTAAATTCTTTAATCTCCCCAAATTAGTCAATTGGGTCTTATAATTAAGACCAGAGGTAGTATTTAAATATCCTAAAAGTATCTGCAAAAGAATATTCAATACCTGAAATTTTTTTTTGTTCTTATATATCCTGAAAATTTATTTTCATAACAAAAATACCCTGGTCATTATCTACTGTTTAGTTTGATTGTTAAATTATGAGGCTTGACTTGTATGTTTAACAATCAAATCTAACGACGGATAACATTTTATGAAAAAAATACTATAAAATAAAATTTTCAGAATATATAAAAATAAAAAAACTTTTAGATATCAAGGTGCTACTTTATACTCTATAGATATTTCTGAGCATTTAAGCACTTTACCCCTTTATATATACATAGGTAGAGATAAGATATTGGATAGGCATGGAAATGGCATTAAGAAAAAACACGTGAAGGTGATGCTTCAACTAGTAATGTCCGTCGTGATGAAAGATTTAACTTAATTAAACATGGATATTGGTGGATTATTGAAAGCTAAACTGAGTCATCAATTCAATTTTTATAAGCAAAACAGACTCAGCAACATTAATATTTTATTCATCATGACATACCGCCAAAAATTTCAATGCAGCATGAGCAAAACGTAACAATTGGGCAAAACGAAAAAACTTAGAAAAATACTCCCTCGAGTAAAAGTTAATCAAAAGTTAGTAGTTAGGAAATTTAATAATTAGTTGAGAATATTAGGTGAAAAAATTAATAGCCAAAATAAAATATTTTATATTAGCACGAAACATTGTAGGAAGTCTTCATACTAACAGAAAAGAGTAATAATTAGAAAAGAAGAAATGATGTTTTCTAAAATGTGAATTTATGGAGGCTCAAAAGAAAGAAAAAAAAACGAAGAAGGAGGAGAAATACATCATGGGTTTAGGCTAGCATTATTGAAGGTAAGAATGTGCTGAACGGAACAGTCCTTTTTTCTTTTTGGGCTTAGGATATTCATTGTGAATAATAAGAACTAAATCTCTCTTGCCATAAATTTTTTAAAGGGATTTTAGATTTTAGTATTGGTCACGAGACCTTTTTTTTATAAATATTATCAGGAATCGAATCTCTAACTAAATATCTAAAAAATTCAGTTAAGTGCTAACTGTGCTAGGCGCCATAGTTAAAATAAGAGTCTATTTTGAGCATTCCCAGTGGGTTAAATGTGAGATTCTAGAAGGACCCATGGATTCCTATTGTCCTGGAAAATTCAGGTGAGGCTACGAATCAGTTTCACGATAAGAGATTCTTGTGGCTGATTGGGTGAGGAAATACAAGGCAACATCTGCTCTTGTGGCAGAAGCTATGCATTGGAGGAAACAGCTTATTTGTTAATTAAGAACTTATGTCCTACGTTCACGAGCATGTCATCGCTTTTGATTAGAGATGTAATGTCCTGGTTGAAAATGTCCTCTCTGAAAGAAAATTTATTACGAATCACTCAATAATTTGAATTTCTAGAGGTTAACTCATTAACTAATTGGCTGGTTAAAACTATTCTAAAAAAGACTGTAATGAAACTTATCTTAAAATATTTTTAGTAAAATCGAGATTCATTGGAAATCCCAAATCCGTTACGCCAAACATGCGCATTTTCATTTTCAATTTTGTTTATGTGAAAAAGGTTTTTTTTTTTAATAAAAAATGTTATCCAAACAATGTACTACCTCCGATCCTTATTATAAAAACCAATTGACTAATTTGAGGAGATTAAGGAAATAAGTTGAGTTAATTATTTCTTCTAAATATGTGTTGTCTTTCCTAAAATATCTTTGCTAATCAAGTGTATTGACTAGAACTCTTATTATTATAAGGGCTACTTTGAAAAAAATATATAAATATGAGAGACAAAGTGAATTGGAGTTTTATATTTAGGATCAAAATAAAAGTCAAATAGGGTCTTATATTAAGGACCAGAGGTAGTGTAAGATTAACAATGTGTTTAGGTTGATGTTAGCACACTTTTTAATATGTTCAGATAGATTTACATTTTTTCCAACCCATAAAAAAACACATACTAAATGGTTGAGATAATTAACCTTAACCACAATTCTTTTTTTTTTTTTTCCTGGCCAAACCTTAAATTAACAAATTTTGTACTCATCACTCTATTGCGCGCTTCTTCATAATATTTTAATATCTGTGCTTATTCTGGTAGGGAAAAAAAAATATTTGCGCTCGTTATTGTATCATATCACTAGCCTAAAAGTAATTAATGGAACCACCATTTGCCGATTGAAGCAGGATTCGTTGTTTTCAATTTTAACACCAGTTTATATAAAATCATTCGATTAGTGACAGGTTTTAAAAGCACTGAGTGAAATTAAATTAGCAAAACATAATCATAATTTAGTTGATGGAGAGAATCGATTTCAATATGATTTTGAGGGTACCACAATTGAAATTACCACCTCATTCTTAATTATAAGACTTTATTTATAGTCCACAAACGAGATTTTATAATTAGAATCAGAAATAGTAATTAATAAGAACAAATTTAGAGAGGACAAACAGGATAAATAAAAAGATAATAACTTGTATTTAACTTGTATTTACTTCTCTTTACCCCAAAAAGGTTTTTATCTCCTATTTCCATTTTTCTTATATAAATTACACCAAATTTTTTTTCTCATATAAATATATTCTATAGATGCAATCAAAAAATTAAAAAATCAATTCTTTCATGAAAGAGCTATTTAATTAATTTAAATAAATTTAAAAATTAGATAAATTAGCTAATTATAATAAATATAACGTGATCTTCCTAATACCCATGTGTAACATGAGGTTATAAATCAGTTTATTAGATAAATTAGTTTCAGAGACATGAAAATAAATTGAATATAAGTTTTATATTTAGAATTAAATCCAAAATCTGAATTAATTTTTATATCAGAAACCAGGGATAATAATATAAAAATGCAAATTATAAAATTGTCAGAAGCATATTATTAAAGAGTTAATAATAATGCAGCTTATTTATCAAATTCCTTATAGTATTGGGCAAACGCGCATGAGGATATGCTCATGTGACTATGAAATAGTTTGGAAATTGAATTAAAATAGAAGGTGCTTTTTTTTTTTGGGTATAACTCAGAGTATTTTTTAAATCATTTTGATCTTGAGACTAATCTCTATCAGGTCAGAAGTATTAAAATTAAAACCCTCTCAATAAGTTTATTTCTTGAGATTTAAATTTGTGTTTTTTTAATAAAGGTGAAATCGCTTATTATTTTAACTAACAATCTTTGTAAATAGAAAGAGTTTTTTTGACACACTATGGGCATTATGGTCAATTTTGGAGCCTTTCTTTTTCGCGTGGGAAAGTCAGCTAGTTGAAGAGTCGGCTGCTGTTGTACATTGCCTTCTTTCCGGCGGGCTTGGCTGGTGAGGAGAAAAGGGATTATTTCTTCTTTCTTATGGAAATTATAATATTGGGGATAAATTCCCCCCTCCCCCCCCTTTGAGCTCAGGTATCTACAATCAACCCTCCAAAAGAACTTTAGGGCTGGCCACAGGACCCTAAACCTTCATCGTGCTACTATTATTATTAATATTAATTACAAATAAATTGCTAATTTTTATACACAGAAATAATATGTTTTATGTCTCTACTATTTTTTTATTTATGCATTATACATTGGCTAGCCAATTTGTTAATAGTTTAATATAATATCCAATTGATTAATTTAGAAAGATTAATGAAATTAAATAACGACTCAGTTATAATATTTGTTACATGATCTCTTAGAAATACTTATAGGTATCATTAGATTATACTACATCTGGTAATAAATATAAAAACCACTTTATAGTGTAATTCATATTTATGTGGAGAACTATAATGGGTATAATTAGATTATGCTAATGTGCAGAACTGCAAATACATAAGAACCAAAACTAGTTTAATTATTAATTTTTTCCCATAAATTAATGGAAAAATTAAAATTTCCGTCTTAATTAGTGTCAAAATAATGAGTTGGTCACGTTAAAAAAAAAAGAGTTGGTCAAGATTAAAATAAAGGTCAACATATTGTGGAAATCAAGACAACGGGGTGGTTTGGAAAAGTCCTGAGCAGTGAGCCCCTCCTTGTTTATTTGTGAACAATCATTTTCAGGTTCTGGTTGAATCCAGTGATTGACAATTGATGTTTATATTTTCGGTGTAATAATAGTCAACATTATTCTTCCATGTCCAAAAAATTTAAATATCCCTATTCTTTTGTTTTTTTTCCCCATATTATTCTTGGTTTAATATAATTTTTAGCTTTCTAAGTTTGTTTTATTTTAATTTTGGTTTTTCAAGTTTTGAATCATGAGTTTTTATTTTCACATTTCTTTTCATTCAAAATATTAGTCACTATAATTTAATAAAAATTTAGATTATTTTACTTTTTGGCCAAAGCATATATTTGGTATTTTGTCTTTGTACAATATTTCAATTTGGTTTTTTAACCCTAAAATTATTGGGCTTCAATAATGATTTTTTGTAACAATCATGGATATTTTGAAAATTAAATTTAATATGTTAGTATTTAAAAATATTTTATTAACATTTAAGATCATAATGTCATCATTTTTTAAAAAAATTTCAGGGTTAAAATACTAAAAGTAAACTTTTTAAAGTTAAGGGACGAAATTGAAACCTTATATAAAGTTAGAAGACCAAATATATACTTTGGCTCTTCTTTTTTTTGCCTGAAAATTATTTTGCTCACTGAAAAACCTAAAGCTCGTGGCTTAAAAATTCAACGACCAAAATCAAAGAGATAAAAAATTCATATTGACCTCTTGTTTCTTTTATACTTCTGAATGGTGTTCAAAGTCCTCGTACAGCAAAAGATGTGACATATTTTGTGCATATAATAAGCATCATTAATCAATATAAAAAAATCAATGGCTCATGAATTGATTTGGAAGAATAAATATTTTTATTTTCATATTTATAACATAACTGTCACTCAAATTATGACTTAACGTTAGAGCTGATAAAACGGGTTGACAGTGCGAATACGGACCAATCCACTGCTGTGCGGGCTAAAAACAGTGCAGATGATAAGTGTGAGAGGAAACAAATCAATGATTTTCTCTGCACAATACAAGAAAACCAAGACCCTTACATATACAAATATAAACTAGTGACACTAGCTAATTAAACCAAGAAAGCAATTCAAACTAGTTTACAAGTTTTAAAATACAGATATTCCAAGTTGTAGGTAAAATAATGAGAGTGGAACAAAACAACTATGGATAAGTCCAAAGGCAATCTGTGTTGGGTTAAATGATGAGGACGCCATCCACTCTCCGTTAACACAGTCAAAAGCTCCATCTTTAATTTCTCCCACAGCATTCTAATCAAAACCCAAAACGGAACACGACACACAGTGACACCAATACGGTTGGCCCGAAAACCCACACATCGCAGAGAGATGACTCGAAAGGAGTCAGAGAGTGATGCGTTAGGGCTGAGGGATCAAAAGCAGCCACTCGTTCCCACTTCCCACCCAGACTCCCAGGCACTTTTGCAATGATAAGTTTCCGCATGTGAATTATATTCTTAAAATATTTATAATATCACATACCGTGTTCCCATTTGGCTTTATGTCATAGGTCAGCTTTGGCTGGCATCACGCCTTTATGTGTGTGTATATATATAATAAAATGCAAGCATCTAAATATTACTCGTGCGTTTCTTAATATAAGATTTAATTATTAAATTAGTTTTATTTTAAATATAAAATTTATTTTTTATATTTATTAATTTTTTTAAAATTATTCCTATAAATACTCCCTCAACCATAATCAAGTAGAAGAGGAAGGGGATGTTAAGAAAGATAATTATAGTATTTTAGAAAAAATATGTCATATTTTTTATAATTAACTAACTTATCTAATTTTTTTAATCCAATCAAATTAGTTAAATAAGTTCAGAGGAGTATTATCATTTTTGAAAAATTTTAAGATTATTACTACCTCTTTATAATTTTATAAATAAAATTTTATAATTAAGACAGTAGATAATATTATTTTACGTGAAATATTAAAATAGAAAATATGAAGTCCTGTGAGATCCTTGGATATAATTATTTATTTTCAAAGAAAACGTAAACAGATTGCGACGCATTGGCGTTGGCATTTGCATATCTCTTGGACTTGCTTTCGGACGCGCAAAAGAGGAAGAGAGAGACAATGAGCTGCAAGCTTTCCTTCTTTAATGGCGATCTCTTCTGAACCCAATTACTCGCAATAAAACCCCGCTTGCTCACACATATACACTACGCAAACGCAGGACATGGGTCACGATCACCATCTCAACACCAGCGATGGCGTCTCGCACTCTCAGCGAGTCAACAGTCCACGCTTCTCTGGCTCAATGACTCGTCGAGCTCACTCATTCAAGCGCAATAACAACAGCAACAATGGCAGCTCCCGCACCTCCATCGCCAATAGCGCTAGCAACAGTCTCGGTCCCCACTGTGAGATTGAGCTGCAAATGAACTCGCCCAGATCGGAGATTGCTGCAAGCTTGATTGCAGCTGAAGCGTTGGAGCCTGTTTTGGAAAGGAAACACGCCCATCATCTGACCCAGAGGATTCAAGCAAGGGTCGTGAAGAGCTTTCTGAAGAAACCGATTGAATCCTTAGTCTTTGATTTGGGCTTGAGGGAGAAGAAAAAGATTGGGCACTGGATGTTTATTGTGTTCTGCGGGGTGTGCTTATTTCTGGGTGTTTTGAAGATATGCGCCACTGGGTGGCTCGGATCTGCGATAGAAAGAGCTGAGTCGAGACAGGTTAGCATAAAACTCGTGCCAGTTTCTGTTTTCCTCGAGTATGCATATGTCATCAGTTATGCTAGCTTGTTCCGCTGTTTCGGTTAATTTTTCTGCTTAATGCGAACGAAAATTATTCTAATTCAGTTGCACCAAAAAACTCTGGCAAGCGTCATCCTTTCTGGATATGATGCTTAACGGCGTTTTCTGTAAAGACAAATGCGAAAGTTTCAGTTCTAGGAGGCGGCGCCGGGCTTATTTTTTAATCATAGAATATTTCAAAAGATAATGAATTTTATTTTTTTTCATTTGGTTTCTTCTGATCTCTGTGGATTCGTCTCTTCATCTTTTGTTGGTTTTGCTGGTATTGCTTCCTCTGCTCCTCGTTCTCTATCCGCGATGACAGAGGGCAGAGGGGAGACGATTTGTTGTCTGTTACAGTAGCTTGGACTGTTGCCATGTCAGTGAATATCAGCTAATTTACAGATAGATGCAAAGTCATGGACTTCTTATTCAGTTTTTGGCTTGGGAGTGATCATGATCATATTTTGTCAATAGAGGTGGAATTCTATTAACGTGTTGCTTGTAAATTTTTGTGTTGGTTTTGAGTAAACGAGGCCTTGAAACGAGACTTTATATGGAGAACTCATGAATTGTTATCGAGAATTTTATTTCTTTTTCACTTTGATCTGGTGCTTTTTACTGGTAATAGATATATTGCACCTACATTTGTAAACAGCTCAATATTTGTTAGGTGATGGAGTAAATCAAGAAATAGATGTAGGTCATGGTTTGACTGATGATTATATTACATGCAGTTTGCGTCACTTTTTCATTTGAAGAGCAGAAAGTTGCTTGCATTTTTAATCCATTTATCTTTCTGAATTCGGAAGTCATTTCTGCATTTTATCAGGATCTATCCGGTTCCATCACTAATCCAAATCTGATGGAACAAAGGACCTATGATCATGGATATCGGGAGGAAGGAGTTGATGCTGAACGAACTCTAAAGATGTTAGAAACAGGAGTAACTGGCAGCCAGACTGCTATGGCTAAAGTAAGTCTTGCTCTAAGTCTTACTCTGAGTTGCATGGTGTATTGCTAATATTCACTCAGTCGTTTGGTTCTGAAACAAAACAACTTAAATGAATGAAAAGAAATTTTTTTTCCTTTGAGGTCTACCGAAAGGTTTATTTGCTTTTGGATGCATCAAAATTTTGGTTTTTATTCAGGAAGCTGGCATCTGGTCTATACCCAACTATGAGAATTACAGTCAATGCATTGACCTGCCAAGAAATCATAAAAGTATGAACGTTTCGTGTAATGTATACTTCTTTTACCTACCTACACAGTGTATTTTGTTGTTATGTTTCGTTTTCTTCTCTCTGACTGGCTGCTTCTTCTTATAGAGCTAGATGCGAAGACAAATGGTTGCATTCTCATAAATGCTAATGGTGGCCTGAATCAGATGAGGTTTGGGGTATGGTTACCTTGGTTGCTTATGGTTTATCACAGAAAATTATCTAGCTGGCATAATTAATGCTTCAAAACTTCTGGAATGCAGATATGTGATATGGTGGCTGTTGCTAAGATTTTGAAGGCAACACTAGTCCTTCCTTCCCTTGATCATACTTCCTACTGGGCTGATGAGAGGTTGGTTTATTTGTTCCCACTGCTCATTAGAAAATAAAGGCCAATTGCTTATGCATAATACCCTTGCTTCTTGCTTTCTTGCAAGCTACTGTATTCAGATTTAAATGGACTCTTACCACCTATCTTAGTTGATTGGAAATTACGAGTGTTAGACTACTTGTCCAAATCAAGATTTTCACAGAACTTTTCGATTGGTGCAAGAAACTTAGGGATAATAGCTTTGTCTCATGGCAGCTTATGCTGCCTTTTTTTTAAGCATATCATCACTTGTAGTCCTATTATTGACATCTTCAATTAGACAACTTTCACTGCTTTTCTCCTAATGGAAAGATGGCATTTTTGTGAGAGATCTTCAATAATGCCGTTTTTCCAATCTCACTATCTACAACCTATTTCCAGATTGATAATCGTCTTGCAAAATGTCAGAGGTACTAATATGCTCAACATATATTTTAAGTGGTTCCTAAGCTACTTTATTTCAATTTATTTGCAGTGGCTTCAAGGATTTGTTTGACTGGAGATATTTTATTGAGATGCTGAAGGATGATATTCACATAGTTGAGACGTTACCAGCAGACTTTGCTGGAATTGAGCCTTTTGTAAAAACTCAATATCTTGGTCTAAGGTCAAGATAAATTATCCATCTCCATTTACTTTTTTTGAGTCTGGCAAGATATGTTTGATTACATTAATATATTATCTTAAT
>NW_021633209.1:0-36869 GCF_004799145.2 Neltuma alba
CAAGAATTTCAAGCTCTCCACTCTACAGTGGTTGTAATCCTCTTGGCTCCTGTTACAGTAGAATCAGTCTCTGAAACCATGCCAGGAATTGGAAAGCTTGGCAAGAGTTTCATAATTAGAGCTCTGAGAAGCATTGTGTTCTGCATTTAAACGTCCTTGCAAACGGAACCAAAACAGCAGTCATGGCAGTGAAAAAAGCAGAAGTCCTCAATGAATCCGATCTTGGGAGAATGGGGCAAATGGTGAGAGAATGGGAAAGCGGGGATAATGATTCAGTCAAGCCAATGAATCAGATATTTGAATGATGGCTGAGTTGTGAAAATTGATCCCACTATAAATGCTCCACCCAACCGGGTATTTATTTGGTTGCGCTTAGGTGACATTTACGCATTGAAATTTAATTCATGGCATTTTCTTACCCCAATTTTTTAACACACGGATTACTTCATAAAGTAGGGTCTCCAGTCTTGCATCGCGCTCTCACATACAAAATTGGAAAATTTAACCCTTTAATCCAATTAATTAATTGGTACCAACAACTCTAATTTGCCGATCCGCAAAAAGGATCTTCCCCAGTAAGATGATCCATCCATCTATTCACCGTAGGTAATGTGTACAAGTAACTCAAAAGGCACCAATTCTGTTCACTCTATTCCTAGGTTCTGAAGCAACTATCCTAATTTTCACCACTTAACATTCTACCCTTTCTGATCTACACATTGGTTTTGTTTACCTCCAACTATCTTGTTTTCCGGCGCCATTTTTTACACTTGGTCAATCCCCAACCCCTCACAGCAGGAACTCAGCGCGACAATCCAGTCAGCAACTACCAAATAGAAATCTTCAAACAAGACCCAAAAACCCCTGAAAATCAAGAGCGCATTCATATGCATCAGCCTGTTACAATACCACCATCGAGGAAAGCCGATGTAGGAATCAATCCTTCACCCGCCAGCCCGCATTCGTCCATCTTGATCATCATTTGTCTTCAGAGCCCTGCTGCTACAAGTGGCCATTGTCTGCTTCAGAATCACTCCCGGAAGAACTCCCTGAATCAGAATCTGCGCATCAATGGAATTTCTAAGTCTTTTTGGCCGAACAAAAATGATAACAAAACACCAGAAGTAACAAGGAATTGGTTTAGTACCGCTTGATGATGAGGAATCACTACTTGAACTGCTGGAGCTACTAGAACTACTAGCCGCATGACCTCCAATAACATCTTTATCTTTCTCAATCTCCACCGGGGGGAAAATACTCATTGGCATCTCATCTCCAATATCTACATCCTCGTCCCCAGCTTCCATTTTCTTTAGCTTCTTGACCTCAGCCGGCGCAGAGTCAACCTTGTCATTCGTAGGCAAATCCTGCGATACAATGGTTAAAAATTAGACTCGGCACATTTGCCTTTTTTTTTTTTTTGGGGGGGGGGGGGGGTGTTTGGTTCACTTGTTCAATTCAAATGAAAGAAACAGGACTTTACCCCATTGCCTTTGCTTGAAGCTGTATTATTGTTGGCCATAAGTGCCTGCCGCTTAATCTTGCTCACCATCTTTTCCAATTAGTAACTAATCTGTCAAGTTCCCAAAGGGTCTCTGTGTCAACAGCTTCAATATCAAGCTCGATCTCATCCCCATCCTGTTTTAAATGCCCATTCCTCTTTCTTATAATTTGCACCACCTGTTTCCATCTTCTCTGCTGGCAAACTCTGCAACCCAATCCCCAATTTATGCTTCTCCTCAAGACTCATTTCCCTCTTATTTGGGTCCTTCGCTTTCGGCTTGGGTTGCTTCACAGGCTTCACTGGAGGTGCCCGCATTGGAGATGGAGTGCGCACCGGGGACTGCAACAACGGTGGGTTTGAAGAACTTGCAGGTGCCGGCACTGGGTCCGGCTGGTTCACAGGAGGAATCATGTTGTCTTTCTTCTTAACCCTCTCTGGCTCGACTTGATTCCACGAGCTGGCCTGCAATTCTTCATCAAAGATATGATCTTCTCGTAGCAAATCTTCAAACTTCTCTCGTGCAGAGGCCGGTACAGTTCCTCAAACCTTGCCAGAAGCAGTTCCGCCATGGCGTACACATCATGACCCTTAGGGTTATAAGTCAATGCGTTGTTGAAAGTCAATCGCACATCAGATGCAAAATCCGCTGGCGTCTCATACGCATTCTTTGCCAGATTGGACTTCACCGTACCCAGATCCATCGGCCGCTTAATTATATCATAGTAATCGTGAAGACCCATCCCGACAACATCGACAGGAGCATTGAAAATCCACCCGTGCTTGTGTTTCATCAGCTTTTGCAAACCTGCCCACAAGCCCTCATCAAATTTCCAATATCCGAATGCGACCGTTTCAAATCCTTACCGGGATTCAACGGCAAGGGTCGCTTGTTACCCGACATCTTCTTGTTCGCCGATTTCTTCGATGGCCCATTAAAGCTGGGCCTAGGTTGAAATTCGCCGGACTCGATGCGACCTTTCAGTTGCCGAATTTGTTCCAGCTCCGAGATTAAACGATTCTTGAGCTCGCTGAGCTCCTTCTTCGTCGACGAGGCGATATTGAAGGTGACGAATTGGGAATGATTGGAATCGTTCGATCGCCAATTGATAGAAGAAGCATCATCTGACGCCGATTGGGTCCTCTTGTTCCCGATTTTATGTTTAGGGTTAGGGTTAGAGAATGGTACTTTTCCCATGAGTCCGGCTCCACCGCCTTTGTGCTGCGGCCAATTGGGTTCGTTCCGGTTGGCTAGGACGGCGGATGCCATGGACGAGCAGAAATCACGGTAATCCTTCACGATTCCGGCGTTTCTCCGGCATCAATTCCCCAATGCAGGTTGTACAAAACATGAATCAGCAGTACCCTTGCTTACACGCGCCGCTTCACCTCAAACGCGCCAGAAGAAAAGTTCACGCGCCGCCGATCAATCCTCAGATTCCCGATCGAAGAGAGAAAACGTCGAACATAGGGTTTCAAATTTCGTTTTACCCTAATTTGTGAGCGAGGAACTAGAGGGGCTAGGGCCGGTTCTTAAAGGCAATGCGATCTGCCCGTAGGCATTTCGGGCAGCCCAATCGCCCGTCGATCCATTTTCATTCTTGATCCAACGGTCACATATGATTTCTCTGATGTCGTAGAGACTGACCGTAAGATCTGGCACGAACGGTGTGGATTGTGATACCAACCCACGTGTGACTCTCTCAACCGTTGGATGTCAGGATGATGATAGATGAGGTGGTCTTTCGATTTGGGTTCCAGTTTGAACTTTGAAGTGAATTTGGGCTTTCCTGTGACGTGTCACGAATAAATTAAACTGGCCTTTTTAAGAATTGGACTGAAAAATTTGATTTTTTCTTTTAATTTAGAATATTACCTATTTAAATAACATTATAAATTACTTCTTAATATAATGCTACGACTACTAAAAAATATCAAACTTCATGTTTATCTCTTATAATCTTTTTTTTTTGGGCCTAGGTTTATATCTTATACCTTAAAGTACGAGATTTAATTTTATAAACGTAAAATTACGTTTATAGCCATTTAATTTAAAGGTTTAATTTAATTTTTCAACTATAAGAAAATACTTATTCTCATTTTACACTGATATTTTTTGAGAAAGATACTAGCATAAAATTAAATTATTTTTTAAAACCAGAATAAAATTATTTTGTTGATATTTTTATACATAACTAGACCATGCACCCTCTGCCACAGTGTTAGGATGCTATCGTATAAGAAAAATATTTATATTTTTTAAAAACATCAGACAAAAAAATTTTACCTTATATATTAAATCTTCAATCGTTAACAAAATTATGTGATTTTTTTTTTCAAAAAATCTAATAGTTATATAGTCTATAAAATTTGTAAATTACTATATTATTCACAATTCACAAACAATGTATTGCAGCCAAATTCAAAGCATACAAAATACTGAATTCACATTCTAATGAATTTTATTTATAATACATTAATTAATTAACTTTTTAAAAAATAACATTAAATTAAATTCTTACTAATCCGAATTAGATTTAAGACTATCTGTCCTCGTTCAATACTTATCGTTATAGTGAAATTTGGATCATTTAAAAACGTAATCCTCATGATAAATTTGTGAGGATTTAATTTGGAGCTCCCGAGCTCAAAACCAAAAATATGATATGGATTATCCAAATTTAAAATTTTTAATTTACAGTTTTTTAATGATAGTCCATGTTAAGATGAACATTCCATGCTCATCTCTTCGATGTGTATGAGATGTGTTTCGGCCATTAATTTTGTATGAAAATGAAATAAATTTTTAATATACACTTATTTTAATATAAAATATCTATATTTATATTACATTCTCTCTCATTTTTAATTAATACATCATCAAATAACTAATAATAAGAGTCATATATATCTGTTTTAGAAAGTGTTTTTATACTACTCGTAATTTTTAATATAAGATTTAGTTTAATATTTAATTTGATCCTAAATATTAAATTTTTAATTCACTTTATCTCACATATCTATCTTTTTTTTTTTAAACAGTTCTTATATTATTTGCAAATATTAAAATTTTTATCAAATAATAGTTCTAACAATACATATAATTAGTAAAGATGTTATAAAAAATAATACTTATTTATTATAAATGATTAATTTGACAAACTTTTTAAACTTATTTAAATTAATTAATTAGTTCTCATAAATAATAAACATGCAGACAAAGGCCAACACAATTGCATATGTTTCCTCTTCGATGTGAACGAGGGATCAGACGCGCGAGCCCAGCGCCTGACGCGGATGCGGGGTAAAGCGCGTGGATAACACTCCCATCTATGTAAGGGTAATTATGTAAATGAATAAATGCAACCCCGTGTCCATAAATATTCTTAAAACAAATATAAAACAAAATATATTACTTTTTTTATTTAACTTTGTCTGTTTACTTGGTACTTCTCTTATTTTTAATAAAACATATTCTGCTCAAACAGTCTTTTTTTTTTTAATTTTTGGGACCTGATAGCTGCCATTATTTTTTATCAATTAATTTTCTACTTAATATGAATATTTAAATATTAGACTCAATTGCTTTTATTATCATATTAAGAACAAAAGCATTATTTCACAATATGTGGAAAATAGTTTTCTTTTGACTACCAAAAAAATAAATGAAATGGTTTTCTTTGACAAAATGAAATCGCAAACAAATTTTTACCCCAAAAAAAAAAGACTGATGCATCATGTTTTCGTAGAATCAATCAAAAGGTGATTTTATATATTTCTAATATAAAGCTAAATGCATCATGTAGAATGAGTTAATTAAATTAAGTTAACTTGC
This sequence comes from Neltuma alba, assembly GCF_004799145.2. Classification (NCBI taxonomy): domain Eukaryota; kingdom Viridiplantae; phylum Streptophyta; class Magnoliopsida; order Fabales; family Fabaceae; genus Neltuma; species Neltuma alba. The sequence goes on from NW_021633209.1 coordinate 5,337, forward strand.
GTTCATTGTAATTATCATTCATGAATTCTAAATTTTTACCTCTCATTCGTGTGGATTTAGTTGGCGAAGGAGTCGGACTCTCTCACAAAAAAAAAAAAAAGGGTTTGATCCCAGGAAGTATCATTTTGTTACGGTTCCAGTCGCGCTCTTAGATCATGGATGAGCCCCACCTTTTTCCTAAAAATTTGTATATCGAAAAAAAAAAATTTCAACTTTAAATTCAGCATGAAGAGACAAGTGGGGTGCTTAATTAAACCAAACAATATTAAAAAAAAAAAAAGATCATTTGATTTGGAGAACTGAGTTTTAGCAAACACAACGGGGAAATAATAGTGCATATCTGTTGAAATAGAGGTCAATGTTGTGTCGTTGATAATGATTTTTTTTTTAAGCGTGAAAATGCAATAATAAGGATGACATTCATTATCTAAAATAAAATATATAACATATAGTTAGAATAACACTAAAATTCAGGTAAAAAAAAAACATCAAAATCACCGGTACGATTGGGTTTAGGCGGAAAAAAATTAGTCCCTCGGAACTTGTCAAATCAAAATTCAAATCATTACTGATAAAAGTATGATTTTCCTTCAATTAAAAGATAGTTGTGTTTATAAAAATAACACAAAATCTCCACATTAAAATTTTGGAAATTTCATTGGTTAAGCAGACTTGATGCAACTCATCTTTAATAAGGATAGTTTTTTTTTTCAACTGTGTGCAATTTATTTTTAATTTTGTGCAAAATTTTTGAAAATAAAAGTCATTTCTAATAATTAAAGGTATATTATACTCACTTAAAAAGAGTTAGATAATTACATTCGCTTACATTCAGGCCTCATAAATTTCAAATAGATAATTTTAACTATTTTTCTCTAAAATTTTTGACATACAAGAAGGTCAAATAAAATTTAATATACATAAATATTCATTTTTTATATGTTATTTATGACCGCCAGACCATGATGCTGGAATAGCCCCGCAAACGCACTACTTGATGATTAATAAATGAGAATTCAAATAATAAATAAATATATATAATGGATATTTTCCGGCTGTGAAATCAAAATGTGCTGTTTGACTTGTTATTCTAGTTGTCTTTATGGAATGCGTAGTCAATATGTGCCTTTTTCAGTCTGTCGGATGGGATATTTTTTAATGGAAGATATATATAGTCTATTTCTTAATTCTCAGTGATTATAAATCTTAAATTTGTATGGCATCAATACATTACTCCACAAATTTCACTTGTCTGTGTTGATATTAACTTATAACGATTAATTATATTAATATATATATTTTAAATTTGGGGAGATCCTCATACCTTGAATAAAAATGTAAGTTTATTTATAATTTATTATACATTTCATTTTCTATATTATATTCGCAGATTCCTAGTATAATTAATTCATTATTATTTTAATAATAAGACCTAATATATTAATAAAAATATATTTTTCATTCGGGACCCCCCCCCCAAAAAAAAACTCCTAAATATACCCAAGTAAGTTGATAGACTGTTAACGATCAACTTCTACATAACTTTAAAAACAATACATCCGTATAAATTTTGAACCACAAGTACACAACAGAAAGTATTAAAAAGAAAGAGATTATATACAACTTAACCTAATTTAGGAACATACCTGCTCCGGTCAATAAGTTTTAATTTTGTATTTAACACGAGATGTAGTACTTTTTAATGTCAAAAGTGGATGTCTGTTTCCGAGTTGCTTTCAAGCTATCTCATGCGCGGGGCACTGAACCCCCTTGACTGGAAGCCAAAACTTTTGGTTCATCTCTCACTACTATTTCCTCGGAACCTCACTGCACTGTCACATGTTGAGTTTTTCACTTTTCCCCTTTCAAGAAGTCACGAGTCAAGCTGCAGGATCACTCTTCACATGCGTCTGTGTGGGTGTCCATATATATATATATATATATAGAGAGAGAGAGAGAGAGTACATACAGAACCTGCAGTTCACAATTCCAACAGTTAAGTTGTGCATGTGGATTCAAGTTTTCAATGGAGCTCTACTACCAGCAGAAACTCAAAAACATCGCAGAACAGTTCTTTCTCAGAAGTTAGAAACCTCCTGAGACAGGTTTCATACGATCAAGAGGCATGTCATCTCAATTTTCTTGCTTATCTTGCCGTCTCTGTGCTGTGCCGGGAAAGGGAACTTAGGGATGGGCCTGTAGATCAATCAGCTTAATTAAGATCCTGGGCTGATCTCATACCAAGGAACCAGAATGTTAGTTGACTAAGCGCAGACAAGGTAGAAGCAAAGCGGCTATGATGAAGATAAGAACAGTGTTCAAATTGGATAAAGACTTGAAGGGAATGTGGAGATCAATGATTAATGGATGAGAAAAGAAGCGGAGTAGTTGATGGAAACTGCATGAAAATATAAGAAGCCCGTCATTTTTGACTGTTAGGTGAGCACATATCTTCTAATAAATAATTGTGACCAATTATCAAGGCCCCATCCATCTAGCATCATCCTTCATAAATGTTAAAATGCAAAAATTTGCCCATGTCGTCCATCTTGTGATCCAGAAACTCCAAATTGCTGTCTCAGATTCACCAATACATCTCCTCCAAGAAACATTGCTGAAAATGTCCCAAATTCTGATCATTCTGATTCCTAAATTCTTAAACACTCTGGTCACCGGCATCATTTACATTCATGTCAAAACTCGAACTCCACCAAGTACTAAGCCCATCAATATAAAGTCAGCTTCTACTAAACTGAAATCCACAATCATTATATACCAACACTTGAAATTAAAAGGCATCCACGGATTAACCAGTCATCACTCTGCCTGCGAAATTTGGGCTTGGTGCAGCAAGCGATGAAATTCACATACTCATCCAAGAAATCAAAGCCCCCCATCCATCGGCGAAAGCCGGGGAAGCAAATATCTCCTCTTTCTCGTGATCTGCACTACTCGTTCCACTTTCTCTGGCGGCAAATTCTGCAACCGAACCCCAACTCGTGCTACTCTTCAGACTTCAAGACTCAAGTCCCCTCTTAATCCAGATCCTTAGCCTTCTTCGGCTAGGGTTGCTTCGAAGGCTTCAACGGAGGTGCCCGCATCGGGGACCGCGGCAATGGTGGGTCTGAAGAACTTCGCAAGCACTGGATCTGGTAATTTGGCATTAGGGGCCGGATCGTCGTTATCGGCTATTCTTCGCCGTCCCTGGCTTGACTTGATTCCAGAAGCCAGCTCGCAATTCTTCGACGTAGTCATGATCTTCACGAACCAAATCTTAGAATTTCTCAATGCACGGGACGACTGAAAGTTCCTCAGACCTCACTAGAAGCTGCTCAGCCTTGGCGTACACATTATTACCATTGGGATTATGAGTTAATGCATTGTTGAAAACGTCAATCGAATTCGCAGGTGAGAGCGGTGAGAATAATAGGGTTTGGAATTTTGATTCAGACCGAGAAACGAGAGAAACGACCCGACGATGAAGCTGCTAGGCCGGGTCTTAAAAGCAACGGGATCTGCCCGTGGCAGGTGGTCTTTCGGGCAGCTCTTCATTGCCGTCGATATATTTCAATTGGATATCCAACGGCTAACGGTGTTTTACCGTGGGACGTAGGGCCTGACCGTGAGATCTGTCTCGAGAGTGATGGCACTGATCGTGACGTGCTTCCACGTGTCAGATTGTGAACGTTTTGATGCTGAGGGGATGACGTGAGGTGGTCTCTTTATTTATTACGTGGGTTTGAGTTTGATGTGAATTTGGGGTGAATTTGTCGTGGATTTAGGGTTTATCAAGTGTGTGTGAGGGCCACTATTGATGACGTGGATTGAGGCCAACATTGACGTTCCGTCGCGGGGGACACGGCACGCGCAGCGCGTGAAGACAGGAAAAACACGGAATTGACGCGACGCTGGCTATGGTCGATGGGAGGCTAGTTTGGTAAATGAACATTCCATGACTCGGCGGACACGGGCCCTCCAACTCTAGTTTGCATTTGTATTCTTTTTGATGGGAGGATTATATATAATCATTGCTCTTTTAAATTTATTTTTATTTTGATTTTGATTTCTTAAATTTTAAATTATAAGTTTTATTTTTTTAAAAATTAAAATGATTCAAATTTTTATTATATTATAGAGATTAATATTTTAAATAAAAAATTTGATTGCCAAAATTTATGATTTGAAATTTAAAATAAAAACAAAGTAGAGTGACCAAATTTTGTTTAAGCCCTTTCTGAAAAAAATTATAAATGTCCTCTTTTGTATTCTTGGGCAGCGGGCAGTTACGTGGGCAGTTAAATATCAATAAAATTAAAAAGCTATTAAATTTTAAGATAAAATCATAAGATTTAAGATTTTTTTATTTCAATTAAATATGGTAAAAATATCTTATAAATAAGATTAAAAGAGCAGTATACAACACATTTATTTGATGAATCTGAATAACATACTTGTTACAAGAGATGTTTTAGAAGAAATAAATGGCCTTATTATAATTATAAGTTATTCAATAGTATATTGCCTTGAACAAAATTGCTTCTACTAAGAGTATACCTACACTTATAAGAAAAAATAGTATATTGGTTTAATGTTTCTAAATGTTTTTATTGGTATGTGTGAATTTTGATCAAAAGATCCTTATAATAAGAACATGAAGGAATAGGTATAATTCGTAATATTAAATTTGGTTAAATTTAACTGTTTTTATTGACACGTATGAATTGGTCAGAAGATGTTGATAATAAGAAAATTAAGAAATAGGTATAATTTGTAATATTAAATATGTTTAAAATTGAATATCTATTTTATTTCCAGACAAAATTAATGCCTTTACTAATTTATTCTTAAAATAAAAATGCATCCAGTACCTTGATCTTTTTTATGGTATATCAGCATGCTAATTTTATTTTTAGTATATTTAAATTAGTATGCTAAATATAACCCAAAAAAAATTCGGGTGTTAGATGTATAATAAAAAGAATCAACATGTTGGACAGGTAGGGAAAATAAGAAGGCCACATGGACCAATACGAGTTAAGACGATGCATTTTTCCATTGGTTATGTAATAATTGTGGGGATGGACGGGAGTTTGCTCCTAAAGCCATAAATTCATTTGTCTTCATCATTACAAATGACTCCATCGCAGCCGTGACTTTGTATGATCTCGATTGGCACTTTTTGTTCCTCGCGGAGTACTTAACCTAAAATTTAATTATTGGGCTGATATTCGTTTTAAATATAAAATTTATTTATTTTATTTATTATTTTTTTTAAAATTATTTATATTAACACTTCCTCAACTATAATCAATTAGAATTTTTTTATAGATAATCAATTAGCACTTTTTGTTACCACGTAGTTATTAATTTAGGATATAATTATTGAGTTGATCAGGGTTCTAAATATAAAATTTATTGATCATATTTATCATTTTTTGAATTACTCATCTCAATAATAATTAAGTAGAAGAGGGAGAAAGGATATTTATAATGTTTTAGTAAAAACATGTCATATTTCTTATAATTAACTAACTTAAATAACTTTCTTAATATAATCGAATTAATTAAATATATTTTATATTAAAAATCAGAAAAGCTCACATAATTGGCATAACTAACCAATATACTACCTTCAATGCTAAATATAAGAACTAGTTGACTAATTTGAGTAGATTAAGAAAATAAGTTAAATTAGTTACTTGTAATAGATAGGTATTGTCTTTCCTAAAATATCCTTAATAATTAAGTGTATTGGCTATAAATATCATTATTGAAAGGAAAAACTTGAGGAAAAAATATATAAATATAAGAAACAAAATGAATTAAAATTTTATATTTAAAATCAAAATAAAAGTCAAATACGGTCTTATATTAAAAACTATTGGTAGTATCTGTGATTATAGCACTTCATAATAATGACAATAAACACTCATTGGTGAACTGTCAACATTTACATATTTGAAATGATGATGATTCATACAGATGACAATCATATCAACATAAAAGATAAAATTAGGTTATTTTGACCAGTTAAATTTTATGAGATTTAGTGGATATTTGGAAATTGGAAATGACGTTTAAAAAAAACACACTTGTACACTTTACGATATAATTTTTTTTTACATATTTATTTTATACAGAACAAAATTATATAAAATAAACTAATTTAATTAATACGTGTGGTTTGTTTGTTTGTTTGTTTTGCCTTTTTGATCAGAACATGTGTGGTTATATGGAGCAAAGTTTAGATTCACATTGGGAGATTTTGATTAGCCATGTGAAGCAAAGGCAATGTGGTGGAGACCAAAAGGCAAAACAAGGTTGCCTTGTTAAGGAATCAAATTTGGTACTTTTGTGTGGCATTTGGTTTACACATATACCTAGGACCTCAAAGTTAACATCTGGATAATCTGACTAACTATCGAATCTAGGAAAATATTGAGCCTAATCTTATAAAATTTTTATCACAGAACTTAATATTTGTTGTGAATATAAGTGGGTATATCAAAAATAAAGTCTCACATTAGTCAAGAGAGAGAAGATACAAATCTATACAAACTATCTTATATTTTTGGGCTATTGAATGGGCCTAAAGGAAAAAAAAGATCCCATGCACACAACAACGACTTCCGGAGGAAAACGCAGTTGAAAACTGGTGATTTCCCCTTTTTATGCAAGTTAAGAGAGCATTAGGCACTTTTTACGGAAAATTCATTCAAAGATAAATTATTAAATTGTGTTAAAAGAACTTATTAGAAAACTTTTGTATTGTCAGTTTATTTTTATTAGTTGGAGGTCACTTAACGTTAGAGTTTTGTCAATATCGTATCCAACGTTCAAATGTTCCATGGCCTATATAAAGAGGTTTAGGACAAAGTGTTCAATGCATCGCTCTTGAGCTTTTGAGCATCCATTCTTTCCCCTGTGACTTTCTCCTCTCATTTCTTTGCTGCCGACTTATATTTGTATTTCTATTATTCTGTCATCCTGTTTGTTACAGGAATAGTTTATTTAATCTCGAATAGTGCCCCATCTACTTTTACTTATGGTAGTGGATAGAGTTGGTAATACAGGCTGGGCCCGCACCAACCCGCCAAAAAAGGCACGCTCGGGTTGGCGTTTTGCTAGCCCACCACAATGCGGGCTAGAGCTTTCGGCTCGTGGGTTGGCGGGCCAGCCCGCTTTTTTTAAAAATACTTTTTCTAATTTTTTAATACATTATATAATATAGTTAGAGGATTTTGACCCTCAAATTTCATATGGACATTATCTCATTCATATCATTACATATATAATTAATTAAGCAATTCATATATATATGTGTATGGTTATATAAAGAGCACCATCCATCTTTTATTTTTATATCTATTTGTCATTGCTATACACGGCTTTATAAGATTAAATAAACATGTGATTCTCATATAGTCACACATACACACACATAAAAGATTTACTTAATTAATTTGCATAAGAAAACTAGTTACATTAATTATTTATAAAAAAATATATTAGTTTTTCTTAAATATCTTCTAAAATTATAAATTAATTCTCATTTTTTTTAGAACCCGTTACTCAAGTTTAAGACTCGGAGCCTAATTTTAACATTTCAAACTAAGCTCAACTCAAACGAATATGATAGATTTCAAAAAAAAATTTAGACGGGCTCGGGCTGGTCCATATCCACACCGTCAGCCCGCTTTCCCAGCTCTAGTAGCGGAATAACTTTTAAGGATAGTGTCTCCGACATGACTCAAATCTCAAACCAGTTCGCTATCCAGTTATTTCAACGATCCTTCAACAATATTTTCTTTCATCTTAAGTGTAAGAGTTAATAGAGCTAATTGAAATATTTATTTTGGTCTAAAATATAATCTATTCTATTTTTAAATTATCTTTATTAATTGTATATGTAAAGGAAACTTTTATCAATAGTTTTCAATACAAATGATTGAAGAGGGTATTTAAAAAAAAATACATACTTCTTACAAATAGTTAATTCATTAATTTCTTTTAGAATCAAAGTTTAATTATAAATTTTGTTTCTTTAAAATACTTTTTTATACATCGCATATTCCCAAAAAAAACATATTGTAAATTTTTGTGTTCTATATTTATTAATATAAATTGTGTACAAAGCTTGAGAAACCAACACGCACACATTTTAAAGTTTGAAGAGTGAAAATTAAATACCGAAAGACCAGTTTTTTTTTTTTTTAATTAGACTTCAGAACATTTTGAAGGAGCTGGGTAGCAACTTTTAATTGCAATTGTTTCCATATATTCAGAAGTCATTTTCCTTTAAAATCCTTTGGGTTTCAATTGTGATATGTATAATGCGTATGATTAAGGATAATGCATCTAATTATTTAGATGATTTAGGAAAAAGACATCATGAATTTGCACACACAATAGGCTCTCACCTTGCATGAGTCAAATCGCATAATAAAAACATTGGTTTAAGAATTATTAGTTCAAATAAAAATTAATATACAGTCAGACCGATTATAATTAAAATAATATAATTTAATTAAAATATATTAAAATATTCATATATAATTATAAAAGAGTTATATTTAAATAAGAAGATATTAATTTGCAAATAAATGAAATATTTACGTATACACTATTTATAATCCAAACATAAATTTGACAGATTGTTATTAAAAAGCTCAAAATGATGTCAAAAAAAACAATCCAACTGGATTGCCAAGTTAAAACTCTTAACCGAACCAGTTTGAGAGTGGATTCACTGGTTTATTGAATTAAACAGTGAGCACAATTAGATTTTAATATCATGAAAAAAAATAATTTATTCTTGTTTAAGTTGCCTTCCTTTTTTTTTTCCTTTTTTATATGATCACGCTTTAATTTTCTTTTAATCTCTTGAAAAATTAATAATAAGTGAGCAGTTGTCGTAATCATGGTTACAAGATGGAGCTAGGATAGGGAGCACAATTTATTAATAAAAAAATGAAATGAAAAGTTGTCGTTCAAAGGTTGATTGAAAATTCAAAGTTCTTAGAAAAATAATACTCATTAGTATATAATTTTATTATTGAGTTGATTTTGATTTTAAATATAAGATTTATTTTTCATATTTATTAATTTTTTCTGAATTACCCTTATAAATATTCTCTCAAACATAATCAAGTAGAAAATAGAGGATATTAAGAAAAATGATTATAGTGTTTTAAAAAAACATATCATATTTCTTATAATTAACTAATTTATCTAACTATTTTAATCTAATCAAATTAATTAAATAGGTCTTATATTAAAAATCGGAGAAGTAACGTGTGAATTTAGAGAGAGAGAGAGAGAGAGAAGGAGATAAAATAAGATGACTTTTCATTGGGAACGGTTGTCGTTTTGGAAGCAATCATTCATCCTTGTGAAGGAAGGCAAGAGCTGGGTTCTGGAACCTTTCTCCTTCTCAAGAAGGGAGGGCGAGGCTAGCCTATTATAAAGGCGCGTCATTATCAGAAACTAATCCAAATGACACGGCAGTGACTATTGATGTTACATAACAAAATTTTATTTTACTTTGTATTTTATATTTATTATTTTTGTTCACACTAATTTAGTTGACTTTTAAATTGATGTTCTACTATAGTTTGATCCCTATTATAAAAATCAATTAAAGATTGAATTTGATTTTAAATATAAGATTATAATCCACTTTATTTATATTTTTACCTTTGTTTTAAACTAATTCACCTAACTTATAAATTAACATATAATTTAATTTAATACTCCCTCCGTTCCTTATTATAAGAGACGAATAACCGAAGTACGTTGATAAAAAAAACAGTTAAAATTAGTTAAGAACAATCAATGTGTAAAAGATATAATTTTTTTTCCAAAAAAGCCCTCATTAATAAGGAGAAAGTATGAGAGAGAACAATGGTAAATTATTCAAAGAAAGAGAAATGGGAAAGAGAGAGAGTGTGAGTTGGAGACAATAAATATGGGTAAAATAGAAAATCAACACACAAAAAATAGAGACAACTTTTAAGTGTTTCTTATATATAGGAACATGCTATAAGCATCAAATGTCTCTTATAATAAGAAACGGAGGGAGTATTATACTACCTCTGATTCTTAATATAAGATCTTATTTAACTTTTATTTTGGTCCTAAATATAAGACCCTAATCCATTTTGTCTCTCATATTTATGTATTTTTTCTAAAATAGTCCTTCTAATAATGGTAGTTCTAACCAATACATTTGATTAGCAAGGATATTTTAGGAAAGACAACACATATTTATTGCAAATAACTAACTTAACTTCTTTCCTTAATCTCCTCAAATTAGTCAACTAGCTCTTATAATTAAAACCGGAGGTAGTACATAGTTATTTTGGGGAGAACAAGGCACATTTACTACGATTATCTAATTCATCTAAACTTCCTATTTATAGGACAGAGAAGACATTTTTTAGTTTTTTTTATTGGACATTGAGAGAAATTTTTTATATAGATATATAATTTTACTCTTTATTTATTAGTGTGTTGACTTTGTTTATATGAGGTACTACCTCTAGTTTAAAATATAAGCTAAACTTTATCCATTTATACTTATCGAGAAATTAGTTAAAATCAATTTAAAACAATAAATATGTAAGGTATGTATTTTTTTCTCCCCAAATATGCCTTTATTAATAAAAAGAATAAGTAAAAGATGCAATAACTGAATCGAGAATATTTAGGGATTAAATTGAAAAAAACTTATTAAATGCTTAGATAAAAGTGAATGTTATCTTATAAAAAAAAAAACCCATCTAACAAATTTAGCTTTTATTTTGAACCGGATGAAGTATAATGAATATTAAATAGGAATAAAGTTGAAAAGTTGTTAAATTTAAATGAGAATTAATGAAATTTAAAATTTTTCTTGATTTGTGTAAAACATATAAAAAATGACTTATAAATAAAATAAGAGGAGTACATAGAAATCAAGTTGTTTTTGTTAGATATATAACTAAATAACTTTATTTTTTTTAAAACATAAAGACTACTTCTCTAGTCCTATTTATAGAGTAGAAAGATAAGATATTTTCTGATCCTATTTATACAGCACTAAGAGAAAGTTTTTGTATGGATATATAATTTTACCTTTTGTTTATTATTATGTTGACTTTATTTACACAAGTATAATATATATTAAATAGAAATAAAGTTAAAAAGTTGTTGAACTTTAAATAAGAGTTAATAAAATTTAAGGTTTTTCTTAGTATGTGTGAAATATGTTAAAAAATAGGGCCAGAGAAGTAAATTATAAAATAGTTAAAATTATAAAGATCGGGTTGTAGCAAGGCAAAATTCAGAGATTAAGCTATAAACAAATCAAAATTATAAGAATTGAGTTGCAATGAATCAAAGTATAAAGACTAAATTACAAACAATTTAAAATTATAATAAAAACAGTAAAAAAAATATGATTGTTAAAATATTTTTTTAAGATTTAATGTTCTCCCATAAGTTTCAAAACGTAGCAAAATTGCCTCATCCAATTAAGATACTAACGCTGACTATTAAAATATTAATATTCATAGTTAATATTTTTAAGAATAAGAGGAAATATTGCTCTATTTTAATACTTATAAGCCATAAGGCAACTTTTAATTAAAAAAAAAACTTTAGAAAACCTTTGACACAAATTTGAGCCTCCCCCCGGGGGGGCTCTCACTCGCGGTGCACCGAATATGATTGTTGATGCGTTTAATCAATTGTAAAAATCCGATAAAATATTTAAAAACAAATTCTTTTGCCTTCCATAAATAGATTAAGATATATATTTTTATTATACTTTTCCCATCTTTAATTAATCATAATATCCTTTTGTTTATAATGGGAAAAAGAGACCATTGTCATCTACAAAGTCACAATTTTTTCATTTTAGCCCTTTTTATTTTTATTTTGTAGTAATACAAAAGGAAACCATATTATAGATATTTCATATTTTTGTACTAAAAAAATTTTCCTTTTCCTTAGCATACAAAAGATACTGCAAATAGTGGAGAGAATTTACCAGGAATATCCAAGAAAAATAGAATATGATTATATTCAATGAACAATGTTAAGTGCAAGAAGCGAAGCATAAAGGAATATCTGAAACCTGACAATCACTATAACTTTGATGCTATAAAAATTCTATTTTAAGTTCCAAAAATCCTTGTAAATTCCAAAAGTAACCTTAATCAAATTAAAATAGTTACTAAATGAATAATAAAAATTATTCGTAAATATTTCATTAAATTTTATAGTATGTGAATTTTCTAAACATAATCTAAAGACATAATAAAACAAATGATTAATATCATTGTTAGACTTAGTATAAGTCTTTATAAAATTATAGAAACCAAAACCAACGATTTAAAACTACATGAATCAAACAAAAATTAAGTGAAACCGTAAGAACCAATAATGATATTAATCTTAAAATAAAATAAAATAAAATATACTATTTAAAAATAATATTAGTTGATGTAAAATTGAAAAATAATAATCATAATAATATATCATCATGAATTTTGCAAATTCATTTTATATACATGCATATATATATATATATATATGATATTTATAGTCAATTTTGTCGATCTTAGTACCTTACATATTTTGAACAAAACAATAATAATAATAAAAAAAGATGCAATCAGAGGTTGTTTGATTTATAAGTAATGGTAATAATTATTTATAGTGAAAAATGCCTGAAGAATTATTGGATTAGACGCGTGGCTGGATTTGAGAGAAAGCAAAATCTGATGTCTTTGGAAGCTTCTTCCCCCGGTAGATAGAAAGGTGGCTCCCCCATGTGAGCCAACACCAAAAGCTTCCCTCCAAAAAGCATTCACATGTGCCACTTCATGATTTAGTGATTTACATATACATATTTACATATATATTTGGGTTGGATTTAGCATCCACGTGTCATGATATTAAAATCCCTCCCCTTTTAATTGATTTGGTTAAATTTTATATTTTTTTCCTCTTTTATTGAGTATGGAATGACTTTATTGCTTTATTAAATTATGTGTGTTTTACTTGAATATGCTATTTACTCATGGATTAATACATTTTTTTATGTAAAATTTATCCTATATGAATTTTTTATATATTTTAATCATAATTGAATAGTTAATTTTTGATCAATTGTCTGGATTCAGTAATCATTTTAATTTTTACTACCTTAGTTCATATAGTTGAGAACTTATCAGTTTTGTAATTCAAAATTTCACATTACATTAGATTTGATTAATCTGAATAAAATTTATACTCAACACAACTAAAAGAATAAATGGTTGAAATGTAATTAGAATTTGGTACTTATCATTATGATGAGCATTACGTACTCACGAGTCACGATATTAGAGATGAGATTCGAATTGGTTAAATGTATTTTCTATTATCTAAATTTAAAGTTTTTTAATTAGTAATTTTTTTATTATAGTTTAATTAGAAACTTTTTGATAAATTTGTTTTATGAGGTCATGATGTGCACTTCTTAAAATAAAATTTAAAATATACAACATGAAAGTGAAATTATCTTTTTAACCAAAGTGAAACTAAATTTAGACTATACAATTTTAGTATGGAGGATGAAGAGAATCTATTTCCTGTTGCAATGGAACCTATATTAGCATGTTTGTATTAGGAGCTTTAAGCAAGAACATGGATATATTCCATTCACTGATTCCCACCCCAATAATTAAAGAAAAACTTATACCCACTTTTTTTTAAAAAAATTTTATCCGTGTCTTTAAATTTCTAAATAATAATTCTATGATTTCAAATTTGATCACATATTTATCTTATAAATATTTAAAAAGTCTGTACTTATTTTCTTTTCATTTAAGAGCATAATAATTTTTCACTTTAACTAACTTCATTTTGTAAGAAATAACTGGCTAATTTGCAAATGAAACCAATATTTGTTAACACATACAGACATTTGATATTAGAAATAAAAAATGGAAATGCAATTTATTGATTAATATTACATCTGGTTTTTAACATAAAAACTAGTTTACTAATTGGATTAGATTAAAAAAATATTTAAGTTAGTTATTTGTGATAAATGTATTTTCTTTTCTAAAATATCTTTACTAATCAAGTGTATTAGTCAGGATTACCATTTGATAAAACCTTTAACATATGCAATTATTATAAAGGTTATTTTGAAAAAAATAAAAAAATAAAGTAAATTAAAATCTTATATTTAAAACTAAATTAAAAGTTAAAATAATTTTCATAGTATGTATATAGATTCTTTTTTATTTTGTGATAATGTGAATCCAATCAAAATAATGTTAGACTGGGCTTTCTCCTCCTCCGGAAATGGGCCCAACAATAATTGCGCACTGTAGTGTGACCAGGTCAGATAAATTATTTTAATACTCAGTAATGATAATTTCACATCCAAATGTTCATCTTTGGAGCTGTCACTACCCATTGGAGAAATTATTAAAATTTGATCAAATGACTAAAATATGATAAAATAAATTTCATGTGATAAATTAAATAAATTATTTTTTGTTTATCCCTAGTACTTTAAGATACTTGTATCTAAAACACATAGCGGCTGTAAGGATTTTAATATGCTTATTATTATTTAAAGTTTAGTGTTAGTGGATGTCCGTATCACTAGAGAATAATTTAATGAGCAACTTTTGAAGCGAAGATCGGATCCTAATAACATCACGAATTCAATTAAGCTACCTTGGGAGCTCAACACCATCTGTTTTGTGGTCTGTGCTTGTGAGGCAAGTAGTTAGCCAATCAGTGATTTAATCATGAAATATAAATAAATTTAGAAAAAAATGGGGGAAAGTCCTCGATGAAAATTTTATTGGTGAGAAGAATTTAAAAAAAAATTTATATAGAAAATATCAGTATTTTATAAATTTTGTAGACATGGAGTATGTTTTGATTTAGGTCTTTCTCACAATTTTTTTTTTCAATTTAAAATTGCCAACCTAATGTCATCATAATACATGAAGATTTTTTTTTGGTGGGCTATAAACTTAGAGTATCCCAAAGCATATATCTCTAACTCATTTTGGAATCAAAACTAATATTTGTCGAATCAGAGCATTAAGATTAAAGTCTTCTCAATAAGTACATTTCTTGAGATTCAAACTTGTGTTATCATCTTTATAAGATGAGACCGCTTGCTATTTAAACCAATACATAAAGATTTTAATCAAACAAAATCATATGACTATAAATAATCTAAAAATATTGATTTTATTTTTTTAGCATTTTTCTGTCAAATCCAAAAACCATCAATGTTTTTTAAAGATCATTTTGTTGGTATGCATTTTTAAAGATCATTTTGATTCCTAATCTAATTTCATACTTTCACCCGATGACATTTCAGCCCATTTTAGTTCAGTAAAGTATTTTATGCATATTGAAATAAAATTCTTTTTATATATTTATTTTGTATATAATAAATTATTTTTAAAATTTTAATTTGGTTTTATCCGAACACCCTTCAATGATTAATCATGCTACTAGTGAATCTAATCAATAGAGCCAGGACGGGCCGAGCTCGTCTGGCAGGCTGGTTTAGGCCCGAAAATTAAGAGAGTTGGGTTTGAAAATTTTTCCCCTCAAATGAAAAACATGCCTTACAGGACTGGCCTTGTAGGACCGAGGGCTTAAATGGGCCAGTCCTGCAGGGTCAAAGGTTGGCCTGTTTATGCACTTTTATAATTTTTGGTTTTTTAAAATTTGTTTGTGTAATTTCAATATTATTAATTTTTTTTATATTGTTAATAGTATTTCAAATATTTAGTTATTATTATCATTTTATATAATGGTTTGATTTATTTAGTTTTACACAATAATTTATCCAATTAAATTTTTAAACGATGGTTAATTTAGATTTTAATAATGATTTGATTTACATTATATGTGTTGATATTTTTAAACTATATATATTTGATAAGAGAGTAGTTTTATACTTATATAACTTGTTATTCTATAATTTGAATTAGAAATTTATAAATTTCAATAATAATGTTTCTCAAACTAAAGTAAAATAATAACTAGACTGCAAAATTTAAAAGCGAAATTCCTATAAAAAAGAAAAACTTGATATTTTTGTTACGAAAGAAAAGCATACTTATAAAGAAGAGTAATTGTTTTTTGCACATTTACACTATAGATGAAATTTTTGGATGTTGCTATCTTGTTAATGAATATTTTAGATGTTCTTAGATGTTGATGGATATTTATATATGATGATATTTTGTATTTGTGATTTAATTTTATTTATATTTATTCTTTTATTAATAATTTCATTGGTTTATTTCATTTTTTATAAACAAATGAGAAATATGAAAATAAAAGTTTTTCTTAAACAGGTCAAAAACCCGCAGGCCAATCCTGAACTCGTTAACTTAAGGGTCGGACCTAGCAAATTATGACTTTTTTAGATTTTGGCTCTGTAGGGTCGGCCTCTTTAAAACCTACTAGTCCTGCAGGGCTAGTCCGTATTCTCATCTCTACTAATCAACAATGGAATCATCGGGCTCAATTCTTTAATTAATATGATAATTAAAATACTAACTTAAAAAAATAAGACATTGTAAAATACAGATCACAATGATTTTAGTTATGAATATATACTCCTTCCGATCATTAATATAAGACTTTGTTTGACTTTTATTTTAATATTAAATATAAGGCTCTAATCTACTTTGTTTCTTATATATATATTTTTTAAGATAGTCCATCTAATAATGATAGTTTAACCAATAAACTTGATTAGCAAAGATATTTTAAAAAAATAATACTTATTTATTACAAATAATTAACTTAATTTATTTTTTTAATTTAAAATTTTAGTTTGGTCCCTTAACTTTAAAAAGTATATTTTTAGTTCTTTAAGCTAAAAATTGTTAGTCTTAAATGACATTTTTTTATAACAATTAGAGTTGTTTTGAATATTAAACTTAATATGTTAGTATTTAGTAATGTTTTATTAGCATTCAAGAGTTTACTATCATAAGTTTTTGTTAAAAATTTTAGGATTAGAAGACTAAAAATTTATTTTTAAAAATTAAAAAATTAAAAAAATACTTTAATTTTTAATTTATTTAAATTAGTTAATTAATTTTTATATTTAACAGCGGAGGGCTAAAACATAATGTGGGCCCACCACACCATATTTTTTCCCCTCTTCTCCTGTGCAACAATTCACAAATTGTTTTGGCCAAAAAACAAAAATTCACAAATTGGATTACTCATTGTTCCTTTATCTTCCCCTTTCGATTTCGAAGGGTTTTGAATCTTTTGATCGATCTCCTCAGTAGTTTCTCTCCGATCAACGTCAAATGGCTATTCTCACAGTCCAACTCTTCTCTCCCAAATTCTCTAACTCCTCTTCAACGAATCTCCTCATCCACAACCACAAGCTCAGAACCACCCGAGTCTGGTGCACCCGCGGCTTCAGCGACGCGTCGCTTGCATCGGAGCTCGCCGCCAAAGTCGCCAAGATCAATTCCGACTTGCTTAAGACGGAGGAGGCCATGAAGAAGAGCCGAGAGATTCTCTTCGGAGAGTTGTGCGAGTATCTTGGCTTGAAGGAAGACGAGGTGAAGCACAAGTGGAGGAAAATCGACGGAGAAGAGAAATCGGCTTTGATCAAAGCGTTTTTGGAAAAGTGGGGTTCGAATTTTCACCCCTTATCTGCGAGGTCTGCGAAGGAGATGATGGAGGAGTATTTGCATGAAGAGAACGATTCTTCGTCTGTGAAATCATCTTCTGATTCTTCTGCGTTCTTGTTTCCTGGATTGAAGAGGTTGATGGGGTTTTCTCAATAGCAAGTAAGTGAAGAAAAATCACGGTGTTTTTGTTGTTTATTGATCAAAATTTGATAGATGAGAATGAAAGGCGTATTTTTTATAAATTAGATTGCTAACTTGCCAAGAGCATAAATTGATGGGTTAACTTTAATGTGAAGTTTCCGGTTAAAAGAGGAAACTTTAATACAAAGAGAATCTACGTGTCACGCCTTAGTTGAGTTTTATGGATTGTTATCCCGTCTCCTATTTCTTATAGCGACTCTTTAAAAATTAAAAATTCAGTTTTATCTTTTTGTGCCGTCTATTGTTTCTCCCCATGTATTACTATTCATTGATTTTATATCATTTTAAAAAAAAAGATGCTAACAGTAACCTTTTTTTTTCCTGAAGCATCCAACTTGAAAAGTTTAGGATACTAAAATCGAAATGGATTTAAACCTTATCTCTTAATTGGAGTGGTACAAATTCTGAAAGCCTTGGTCTCCAGTAGCAATCCCATTGTTCTTCAAGTTCGTGAAACAGCAAAGATATTGGTCATTTCGTGCAAAACTAGCATCTCTTATCTGTCAAAGTACTCTATCTGTATTGTCTTCTATTCTGATTTAAGTAGCTAGAACAATGACCTCTATTCTGAATAAGGAATCTAGATATTTGTTACCAATAACTAGTGGGAACTCTGTGGTGCACTAAGTAGAGAGACATATTGAAGTTTTTTATACTTAAATATAGACAAAATGCAAAGACAGTTTTTATCATGCCAAGAGTTTAGCAGGCACCTTCTACGACATTCTTGATAAGGCCACATTATAAAAATGTCTCTCTTAACTCTCGGAGATTAGCATATTCGCACAGTTTGGGTATTTAATTCGGTGCACGCAAGTGAATAACTTACCTTTGAGCGTGATGGAGGTAAGTTGGTTGAGATGCGCATAAATTGACTAAACGCTTGTTTACAGTATCAAACGCATAATATGGATAGTGAGGGGAGAGAGGAAAAAGTGGAGAGGATCTGTTTTGCATGACTCTAAAGTGGGATTTAAATTTTCTGCTTTACTTAGTCGGTATTATACCATACTGTACTGATAACCTGCTTTGGCAGACTCAGAGCTCTCCTGAAAAATTCCTGGTATATGATTCCTGATGGAGCAAGTGCCTGGTTCATAAGGTACCTATTACTTTTATCATCAAACCCTCCTGCATAAGTAAAACCAGCTATGAGGATTATAGACTGTATATAATGACAAGGATTTTGAAAAATATTGAAGAAACATATGAATCAAATGGGAAAACAATGGGATACACAATACCATGATATTAACAAGTTGTTTCAGTTGTTCACTCCACTGGTCTTGTGGAATGTGGAACAAAATTGATGAAAACTAGAGGAGCCCTGTACATTACACGGTCTTAGAAAACTGTTCACAGTTTGTAAATAGTGCTACTTGTTGTAAATTCAAGATCTTAAATTGATGATACTGGTGTTGATTTTTTTAAGGCATCCAGCTCTATATGCGAAGCAACAACCCCTTGATTTGAATGAAATTTTGCATGAGAATTTCGAAATCCCAATTCGAACATAATAATAATGGAATAGAGGTGCAAAACGTAATGCAAAGTGGATTGTTTTGGTGTCTTGTGATTTGTTAACAGTAAATTACAGAGAGAAACTGTGCCATTCATGCTTATAGTCTGGTTTGTGCGAAATTTTACAGATACATGGATTTGGATTTGTGAGCAAATTTGCTTGGTAAGCTCTTTAGCTGTCGTCTGATAAATTGGGGAGACATCATCTCAGAATAAAGGGAACTCCTAAGCACTCCTTCAAACAAGAGGCAATCTATTCCTTCATCTTTTGTTCCTTTGTAGCTACAAGTTCATGCACAATTTAATTGTAAAGTATTAGCTTTGTTCCATTTTAGAACTCAACGAGCTTTAAATGAATCTTAAGCTCAAGATTTGAACATATTAAGGATTCCCATGTTGGTTAGAGCTAGGTTGGAAAAAAATTGTACATATATAATAAATATTTATTAAATTAATGGTTTAAAGTTTTGGAGATGAAAGCGGTATCAAGTCAACTTGTGTACTTAACGTCAAATTCCAATGAAATATGAAGTCTAGAGGATTTCAATCGTAGTTTGAAGCTCCTCCAAGTTCCAAAAATGATGTTAAGAGATAATCCAATAATTATGTTAACAAAGTTGTTGCCGGCAGAAAAATAGGCTTGTAGCTTTGTCTTGATGGCAGGACTCATTTTATATTTCTGTTGATGTGAAAATTTCAATTCGAGATGCAGAACGAGACAAGTTCTTCTACATATTTATTTTTTGTACTATAAAAGCACGTTTAAAACTATGGTTTGATTTCTATCCAAATACCTTAATCTATCTTGGGAATTAGGAAAGTATCCCATATCTGCCTGTTGATTTCTTTTTGAAGGCATTTCTTCATGGCACTTGGACTACACGAGTATTAGGTCTTCAGTTTTCTTTGTGCTCAGGAATCAAAGCCCGGACACTTTTACCACCTTCAAGTTTAAATATAAGATTTACGCAGAGGGTTTATTTTGCTCTTAAATACTTTCAAATTTATAAATAGCCTTATTGATTGCGCATAATAAGGGATTTCCCATTAATGCATAAATGATGTACATAATCTAGAAAGAACATTATAAAAAAAAATCAATACACATTTCTTACAAATGATTTGACTTATATTTTTAATGTCGTCACAAATTAGTTATTTAGCTCTTATATTAATGATCTAGTATAAGATAAACCTCAAATATCAAATAACTCATTTCATCTCAAGTTAACGTATAAATTATACTTTTTTTTCACTGTTATTTTTTTCTTTTTAAATACCTGAATAGAATATGATGTTCAAATTATATCTACGTGAATACATGGATAAGATGGAATTAATTAAGTAGATGTAGCGACAAATAAATGATAAAGAGTACTCTAAGAAATTCATAAACTGAAAATGTTCAAAAACAATTTAAAAAAAAAAATCTCCAACAATTGTTTATACAATTTTTAAGAATGATTATCTACAGGCATCGAATATCTACATAAAGGACATAGATGACTAATTTTTAGCCACTTAACAATACAATTATGATGAAAAACATGCTGACATGGCATCATAGAAACATCTTCATCATCACAGAACTCTTCACAACAAATACAACACTCCTTGATGATCTTCTCATTTGGATCATTCTCATTATCTCCTTCAAGCTTCCTTTTGTTGAGTGATTGAATGCCTTCTTCGCACGTCGGAATCATTCTTATCTCATAATCATTCATAACAACATCTACGAGGTTGATGTTCCTATGCAATTCAACAACAACATCAACAGCAAGAGGAATCGCGATGAAACAATCCTCAAAACGAGAAGGGTAAGGATGATTATCATCGTTCTCGAGACATCGTCGAGCGTGATCGATGATCTCAGGGATCAACAGATCGAGCACTCGAGGTTCGAGGAGATTGTGGGAGAGGTTTCTTCGCAGAAAACTCGAACCGTTCTGGAAAAACTCTTTGATTGAGATGTAATGGGAAGAAAGCGGCAATGATGGAATATTGATCATATGACCAACACCATGAGAACAACGTTGCATGAGCCGAACACAAAGCTTGATCTCAAAATTTAACATTGTAGCTTTGTGGTATTGAGCAGATATGTTTTGGAAGGCTTCAGGAGTAGAAGGTTTATCAGAAACACGATAATAGCACGTTGCAGTGAGGGTGGACATGATTGATACAATGGGAATTTGTGAGTTGATTGAGAGAATGCCAATGGGGTGGCTGTGTGTGTGTGTTTATATATTATACATATATTATAGGCTCTAAGTTTAATATATATATATATATATATATATATATTGAAAAGATTTTTTAAGATAAAGTTTATGAAGAGAAAGATATGATTATTAGTTTTAAGATAACATGATAAAATCAAGAGAACGGTTAATCTAAGTGATATATTTGTTTTTTTGTTGTTTATAAATTTTTATTAATTGGTGCGTAACAACTAACAAATACTAAGTATGTTGTTATCCTTTTTCTTTTGCAAACGATGAATTTTTTTTTTGAAAAATTTTAAAATCTGATTATTCATTATTATTTATCATGAAAATTCTAAAGGAAAGATTGTCTATAGTAATTTTTTTTTTGTTTTCGGGCAATTCATTAACTCAAATTAATTATTATTCATCCAAATATCTAATATGAATATTACATGACAATAGGCTTACAAATAAGCAGAGGTAGAAAACTCTAGAATTACTTAAATTAATGACTAAATCCTAAGCAGAAAAGGAAATTTAAAACAAATGACTTTTAAGAATAGCTTGATAATCAAGATAAAATAATTTAGATTACACATACAAATGGATCTAATCATTGATGACAGGGATGATAGAATCCCTTTAACATATTTTATTTGATTATCTCTTCATCAATACCTCGACAAAATAAGTAAGTTCCTGCTTTTAAGAAACAACAAATACAAAATAGGAAGCTACAAAAGAGAAAAATAACTAAAATAAATCTAATTCTAATTAATATCATACAAGCCATTCTTACTGCTTCATGAGCCTTCTAAATAGATGTTCATTTTACTATTCATTTTCATAAACATAAACACTAAAAAAAAAAAGTGATAAGCAACGGAAGTTTTTATTTAGCAATGATTAGTGATGGGACAGAATTAATAATAGAATGTTTCCATTGCTACTTTGTGGCCAATCTAATTTTTTTCTCAAAATTAAAATGCCATGTGGTGCCTCTACCAGCCACCACCTCATCACCAGTGATGATTACAGGCCACCTCTACACGTCACTGTCACCTCACCTATGTCGTCATGTGTCACCATCTCACCTTCATGCGTCGCTAAAATTTAGTGATGGAAGAACTCTGTGGCTAAATTTAGTGACAAAATTTTCGTCAATAATTTGCCAGAAATTAAAGACGGAATAATTTTTTGTCGCTAATTAATGAAATCATCTTTTTAAGCATTTATTTAGGTTTGAACAAGGTTGAATCATGTTCTCAAACTCTCACATACTATTATGGCATGCATTTAGGCCCCAATCTTGCATTTAATAAAGTGCTTTTTTCCCACTTGTATTTCCACAGTGTAATTCCTAAAATACCCTTATACAGTGTCTAAAATACTAAATTACCGATAATGGTCTCTTTGCTGTGGGTTCTATAATTGATGTATTATTTTTTATTTAAAAAAAGATTGGCTGTATAGATATGGAATGCTTTGATATTTGATTAGTGTCTGTGTTTGTTGATTTTGTTTCTGCCTCTCCATGCTTTGATATTTGTGGGGTTTCTCTGGTAAATTTGAGCAACTTAAGTCCCGTAGTTGTTAGTTGATTTATAAAAGGTGGTGGTTGCTTTGTCTTGAGTTTTTATGCTCTTAAGGCTACATAGGTCCATTAGGTTCATGGTTTTGCTGTTATTTCCTTTCGCGTCACTATTTCGTAAGTAAATCAGAATGCAACATTTTGTAGGATTAAACGAACTCTTTTTTTCATAGTGATTATATTAATTCTTCCGTTTTGGAATATAATGTTGGGAGGCCATGACATTGAAAATAAAGATGGTTTAAAGCAATTGATCTTCAGGAGTGATTAAGAGATCAGATCAGGAGTAAGTGGTATTGGAGCCAATTTTTTCTGAGAGCTAGGGATTAAATTAAAAAATGAAGAAAATGTTGGTTTAAATAAATATTTAATTTGTTTAATTTCTGGTGTTTAAATATAATAAATATTTTGTTATCCCTTCTTGGAAAAGATGAAATGTTTTTTTAAAAAATTGCAGTATTTATCGATAATTATTCCCATGAAATCAAGAAATTTTTTAAGGAAAATTTGGTAAAAAATCAGTAAATTTAAAAATTTAATTGGCTAAAAAGACCTTAATTTGAGCGAATGTAAGTATGATCCGTAAGTGTAACATATCTATATTGCACACAGTAGAAGATATGTTGTACGCATGGATCATACTTATACTGCTCAAATTTAGATCCTTTTAACCAATTAAATTTTCAGTAGTGCTTTTTTTTTTTTTACCAATTTCCCCAAATTTTATAGTTTTTTTTTGGCTTTCATTACCCTTTATATCTTTTTTGTACTATTATAATTGTAAGGACGAGAGATTTTTAAAAATATTGGTTTTGATAAATATTTTTTCTAAATTTTATTCCCAATCTTAATTTTTAAAAGCAAGACTTGTGAAAAATGTTAAATTATATATTATGGTGATATATAACAGACCATTTAGTATGTTTACCCAACATTTTATAAGCTTAATAACCCATTTAAAATATTTAAAGCTGTGTTAGCAAAAAAAATTTGAATGTCTTTTTAACAATTTTTAAAATTCAATTACTTAAATATAAGTCTTGCCCATGCCTTATAGTCATGACATGTTACCCTTTTGCAATTAACAATAAAAATTATTAGTAATTTGGCTTATTATAAGTAGTAAGAACTCTCATTTCTTAAGAAATACTCTTCGGTCTTAAATATAAGATCCATTTTAGTGTAAATTACATTAGAAAATGGGTGTTATATTTAGAATCGAAGAAATACTATTTAAAAATATAAAAAAAAAAGCCTGGAGTACAAAAAAACCGCCAAAACCAGATACACAATAACAATATTATCATCAATTATTTTAATTACAAGATCTGTAATCTTTAGTACAAATTAACTCGAAAAGTATTTAGTTCCCCTGGAGGATCATGAATCGTGAATGACTCTCCAATGCCAAATTAACTCGAAAGTATGGGCACAAGTCCAATTATCCAGTGCCTGACAATACCTTTGACTATACAAGCTTATCCAGTAAGCCTCAATGAATGGTATAACACATAATTAAAAGAATAAGCCTCCAGAAAACAAATCTCTCAGTATCTCACCAAGTTCCGACCAATTTGAATCAAGTGTGGAAGTGTGCAAAAGAAGAAATCCGTCTACTTCTTAGTTCGTTCCATCTTTACTTTAATCTTCTCTTCCAACAAGGACACTTCTGTCTCAAGATCAAACATTCTGTTTAGAGCACGCATATTTTCAAGTACTTCGCTCAGTGAACGATCATCATTTCCATCACACCTCAGGTGTTGCATAGGACCGTGAAGCAGCTTCTTCACTATGCTCATACTGAGGTCATAAATGGCTTCTTTCTGCTTCTTTGAAATGTCACCCCCCATCTTGGACAAGCATTTCTCCATCTCAGAGGCTCTGATCCTTTCAACATAGGCTCTAAATTTCTTGATGGTGGGAACAGTTTCAAGTGAGTCTTTCCAAGCTTCAAACTTGTTCAATTCTAAGATAATTTCACGGGCTTCAGCGGCTTTCTGAAGCCTGTCCTCCTTGTTAGCTGCAACTACTTCCTGAAGGTCATCCACATTGTAGAGTTGTGCAGTATCCAGACCTGACCAGGTTCCACATTCCTAGGAACAGATATGTCAACGAAAAGCCTTCTTCCCATGCCTTGGTCAACTGGAGGAAGCATTTGCACATTCTCTTTTGAGAATAATGGGGATTCAGATGCAGTGCATGTGAATATCACATCACCTTCAGCAGCACATGCAAGGGTTTCTGAAAGAGGTCTGTACATTATGTCAACACCTTGCAGCTCTTGGCTAATGGCATTGACTCTATCTTCAGTTCTGTTAACAACAATTTCTTGCTTGCACCCTTTGCCACCAAGTGTTTGATCACAAGTTTTCCCATCTTCCCTGCTCCAAAACTACTACTCTGGAATTAGCAAAGGAAGACTCTGGAAGCTTCATGAGAGCCAGTTCCACAGCAGCTGAGCTGACAGAAACTGACCCCGAGGAAATGTTTGTCTCAGCTCTTACTCGCTTTCCAACAGAGATTGCCTGCTTGAACAACCCACTGATTTTCCTATCAAAACCAGCTACTCCTTGCCCAAGTTTTACAACTTGTTTTACCTGAGCAAGAATTTGACCTTCCCCAAGCACAAGAGAATCAAGCCCCGCCGCTACTTCAAACAGATGTTGAGTGGCATCCTTGTTGTATAGCAAAAACCGGTGCTCACAAAGCTCCGCTAATGGAACCCCACTTTGCTGCCAATTAAGAATGACATAACAGTAAGTTCTATTTATCTGTCATGGCACATGATTGTCACTGAAACTGAAAATTAAGAAGTATAGCGTTTCAAGACAGAGCATTTTATATAAAGCAGGTAAGTACCTTTGACATCCACTCAGTCACTTCTTTAACACCACGGTGTTGAGAGAGTGCTACCACATAAATCTCCATTCGGTTACATGTGCTAAGAACAGCAGCTTCTATATGGTTTTAAAGCACAGAGTTCTCTGATGACTTGAGGCCACTGTGCTTCAGGTATTGCAAGTTTCTCACGGATCTCAACGGAGCGGAGCAGTGTGAATGTTAAGCCCTATGACAATGATGCTGCTCCTTTCCTTTGTATACCCTACAAGAGAAAGAAAGCAAACAGGTTAACCCCTCAAATAGAAACACTGATAGATTTCCGCAAGATCTGAAATAAACAGAAAAAACATTATAAACACAAGGAGCTGTATATAATTTCGAGAATTCAACCAAGTAACAGCCCTCGCCTTACCACGGACTCAAACCAAATACCTAACAACCGTTTTGCAAATAATGATATGAACACTTGACAATTAAGTTGGATACGCCAATCAGAATTCGCCATTCTTCTTAGACTAACGATAGTTAAGTCAGTCTTCAATGAGAAGGGAGCCGTACCACGGATCGACATTAGTTCCTAAATTAGAATTTCACGGTAATTTGAAGCGCTTCCATGTTGATGGATCAGTGCATCATCCGAGCTTTTAGCATAAAGCATTAACCATTTTGCAATTACTCACAGAAATATTTTCAAACACTTAACAAGTCCGATAATCAAGCAGAGAAACAACATAAAGCAGAAAGAAAGAATCAATGAAAACATGAGGTGTAAGAGAAGACTCACTGTCAGCCGCGGAAGACTTAAGCAACTCGAGAGCAGAAGGGCCAGAAGGCATGGAATCAATCTCATTTTTCCGAACAAAATTCTCGGAAACAACCTCGCACCTAAGGTTAAACGAAGCAGGCCTCACAGAAACCAGAGCCTTGGAATGCAACGATCTAGAACAAAGCTTAGCCGACGCCGGAGAGAACGGCGTGATACGATGGCAGGAGAGGCCTCAGTGCGGAGAGATCGAGGGAGAGAGGAAGCGGAACCAAGCGCAGCCGCCATCGACGGAGGACGACGGAGGAGAAACGGCAGAGAGAGAAGGACTCGGGAACCCAAAGCGAGAGGAATGGAAGGAGAAGAATGAGAAGGAAAAGGAAACGAACATTCAGAAATGGAGGCTTGAATATACAAATAAAAGGGAAGTGGGTGGGAGGCACGCGGTGACCACATTGTCATATCGTACAGTGAATTCAATTAATATTTGAATGATGCCCTGTTTTTTTGCCTGAATATTTCAATGAATTGAACGCGTGGGTTAATTAGTAAGCACATGGCCCATGCCCATAAAAGGCATAGAGTTGAAAATTGTTAAAATGTTTTAAAAAGGTTGGTTCAATTAACAAGAACTTAATCTTTTGTCCAAAAGAAAGTAATAGATACTTAACCCTTATTTAAAACTTCAAATCCCATTTCTAGTAATCAAGGTATTAAAATCCAATCCAAATCACATAGTGATTGTTTATCATAATTTATGAGTAACTTTTCAACTATGATTTACGAAGTATAAGATAAATATATGATAAAGTTTTATCTTTATTTATATAAAAGTGCTTATAAGCACTCATCTATCGCAAATCCAAATAAGCATAGTTAAATTGGTAAATTAGTCTCTCAACTAGTTAGATTAAAAATTTTGGACAGGTGAATGAGATTGTACTTTAAAGGGTATTTGAGTAAACTCAAAAGTACTTTTCAGAAACATTTTTTCACAAATCGATACAAACTCCTCTATATATTTATTTCGTATATCGTAAAAGCACTTTTAAAGTTATGGTTTTGTTTATACCGAAACACCCTCTAATCAGTCTGAAACAACGTACTTTTTTTGGATTAAAAGAAAATGAAAAAAAAAGGATCTTTCATATTCCTATTTTAATATTTATGTAATTTGTTGAATTACGCATAGCTTATAGATAAACATTCCATTTAGACATTTAGTTATAAATATTTTAACTCTTATATTTTTTTGGCCCTATCTTAACTCTTACAACCTCCTGTAATTATAAAATTTTGTTTGTAATATATTTTTCCGATCTTAAATATAAGACTTATTTTACAGTATAAATTATATTATAAAATAAATCTTATATTTAGAATCAGAAAACTATATACAAAGTCTTGTATTAAAACCTGGATTTTAAGGCTAAAAGTGGACTGCGGGGAGGAGACTAGTCAATAATGAGAGTGGTGCCAAAGCTTTGACTTAGGAAGAACTAAAAGGGCATGAAACGGTGTGAAAGGGCATGTGATGTGAGGCGAGGTGCGTTGTGTCCACACGCTCTCCATCGCCGACCCATTCTAACGTTGAACAGTCAAATACGGAATGCCTCTTGTGAAGCAATTGGCGTTTTGTGACTTTTGGGGTGCGTTTCAAGGTTTATTGGCTGTTCTAACTATGTACCGACCATTAATAACCCATATGACAAATGCCTTTTTAAATCTCATTCAGAATTTTCTCACTGATTTCTAATTTTAAATATTCAAATTAATTAATTTTTAAATGTAAAATCTCAATTCATTTGACTTCTTAAATTTATAATTTTTTATATTATTCTTATTAATTACATATATTAAAAAAGATTTTTATTAATGTGAATTAGATGAGGTATTTTAAATACATCTACACATATTTATCATAAATAATTAGTTTAATTAATTTTTTAAATATTTATAAATTAATTATTTAACTCATATATTTGAAACCTTAAAAAGTACTGATTCAACAGTAAACACCTATGTTTTTGATAAGATGATATTACTACTTTTATTAACTCTCGTTATTTGTTGCTTCTGTTTCTTCATAAAAGGTGGCCGCACATGCTCGGTAAATAAACACAGCCACTGCATCTTTTGTCTTTTACTTCTTAATCAATGAAGAAGACATCGATTTCGAGCACTACCGATTGTCAACGGCATTAAATGTTAAGAACCGAATATACGTTTGGTCGTTAGTAAATAATAAGATACTCTCAAAATATAAGAGCTATTAATTTTTTAAAATTAATTGTATTGATATTCTCAAATAATAATCAAATATAAAAAAGATGCTTGGAATATTTTAGCAATAAACATATTATTTTAACTATTTAACTAATATTACTAATATACTCAAATTAGTCAATTATGTGTTATATTAAGAACCGGCCAGAAGAGTATTATATATTATTTTACTACTACTCCTCCTCCGGTCCTTAATATAGGACCCAATTCTTAAGTTGGTTTGGTCCTAAACATAAGACCCATTTTTTATATTTATTAATTTTTTTTAAATTATCCCTATAGATACTCCCAAACCATAATCAAGTAGAGAAGATGGGAGATGGGGTATTAAGAAAGATGATTATGGTTGTTTAGGAAAAATGTGTCATTTTCTTATAATTAGCTAACTTACCTAACTTCCTTAATCTAATCAAATTAGTTAAATGGGTTATATTAAGGACCGGAGGAATACTATTTAACTTGCTAATCGA
This sequence comes from Neltuma alba, assembly GCF_004799145.2. Classification (NCBI taxonomy): domain Eukaryota; kingdom Viridiplantae; phylum Streptophyta; class Magnoliopsida; order Fabales; family Fabaceae; genus Neltuma; species Neltuma alba. The sequence continues at coordinate 34,898 of NW_021633209.1, forward strand.
AATAAAACGACTTTTTGCATGCCTAAAACGATTTTTGTTGTTTAAAAAAACGATTTTTTTTTTTTTTTCAGTGTATGAAAAAAACAGTAGATGATGGATGGTATTATATTTAATTTATATATAAATATGAAAATGGTTAATCTGCATTCAACATCTGACATATTTTTGAAGGTACATGAACTTTTGGTGTGAGTTAGCATAGCATGCAAGTAGATTGGGAATGTATGGTGGGATGCGATGAATGAAGATCTAGGGTGTGGCGGGAAAAGAAAGAAGAAGCGCGCACACACGCACACATATAGAGAGAGAGAGAGAATGAGACCTTAACTTTTGAGGCCCTTGTGGAAAATTAAAATGAGAAAAGAAATTACGACAATACTCTTAAGGAAATACAATTAGAATCAAGCATATATTATTCAGGATAAAAGATATATAATTAGAATCAGTGATATGCAATTAGGTTATATATGCAACTTAATACATGCAATGTGCAATTAAGATCAAGCGTATACAACCGAAGATCAATAATGTAATTAGGATCAATGATATGCAATAGATCTTATATATAATAAGGCATCCTCGATATGTAATTAGAATCAAACATATGCAATTAGGATCAGTGATATGTAATTAGTCTATATACAACTAGGCATATGTAGTATGCAGTTAGGATTAAACATATATAACTAGAGATCAATGATATGTAATTAGAATCAATGATATGAGATCCTATATGTAGCTAGGCATTCTCACTATGTAGTTAGGATTAAACACATATAACTCGGGAGTAAGGATATGCAATTAGGATCAGTGATATTCAATTAGGTCTTATATGCAACTAGGCATCCTCAATATGTAATTAGGATCAAGCATATGCAACATGAGATCACAAATATGTAATTAGGATTAGTGATATGCAATTAGTATATACAACATGTAATTAGGATCTAGTATATGCAATTGGAGATCAAGGATATATAATTAGGATTAGTAATATGCAATTATATGTAACTAGACGCATGCCATATGTAATTAGGATAAAGCATATGTAACTTAGGATCAAGGATATGCAACTTGGGTTATTTAGTCTTTTTATCCCTCAAGTTTATTGCCATATAAGGTCGGGCCTCATTTTACAATTAACTTTTCAAAATCCCTAATTTTCCCTTATTTCTATGCAATAAGTTTCAGCTCATCATTTCTCATGTACTCCCTGCACAAACAAGGGACATGAATATATCTCACACATTTATTGCTTTTAACTAATATTTTAAAGTGCATGATTTTAGTAGTGGTTTCTTATAATAAGTAATGGAGAGAGTATTAAATATAATCATGAAAATATATACAAATTTATTAAATTTTAACATTTTTAGTAATTATAAATTCACATGTAATTTTAATGACTGAAATCCAAACATGGTCAAATTTCTCAAAGTCACTTACCCCTTGCTTGGATTGTGAGAAAATTAAGGAAGAGAGGACATTAGAGAGGAAAACATGAGTTTTCTATGCTTGGATATGAGAGAAAATATGGGATGAAAGAAAAGTGTGGGGAGAAAATAAGGTGGGTTTCATATCATTTCTCTCATTTTCTCTCCATTTTTTTTCTCAATATATGGAGAGATTTGGGAAGAAAAATAAGATTTTTGTGCCTCTCCATATTTATTTCTTTTATTATATTTAAAAAATTATTCACTTTTTATTTTAATCTTTAAATAGTATTTTTGTTAAATAATTTGGTTTTAAGATATAATAACATGAATAAATATAAACAAAATAAGTTGATTTTAAATTATTTGATAGTGCTAAGTTAGTATAATTTTTCTATTGCAATATTTAATTTGGTTCAATTAAATATGATATATTTTGATAAAGATATTTTAGTCATTTAGATATTTGTTCTTTTTTTCTTCCTATTTTCTTTCATCTATTCAAGCAAGATGGATGATAACATCTTATCATTTTCTAT
>NW_021633210.1:0-33462 GCF_004799145.2 Neltuma alba
TCAACCTTCTCTAAGTAACTTTCTCAGATTGCTTTCATGCATGTTCTGCCGTCTACTATTTCGTCTAATTGAGAAAACTCAGTAACTCAGTATTATGAAAGAGAGGTCATATATATATATATATAAAAGCCTTTTGCAAGTTTTGCTTCTTTGACATCGTTTTGAGTAATAGTTATTATTTAAGCACCACTAATTAGTCTTATTTACATGAAATAAATATATAACATTAGTTATATATATCTAATCTATGTAGATGGTTTTTATAAAACATTTATCAGCGGAATTGTATATATTGTATGTGTAAATTATAAGCCTTTGATGGGGTGTTTTCTCTGCAATCCTTCATTTATTCTGGTTTTTGGGAAGGCAAGAGTAAACAAACATAACTTTGGCAAAACTGTTTTAAGAAGGAATCATATATATGGGTCCTGAAGGGGTCACATTAATTTGACCCTTGCAAAATTCGAAGCACGAGGTGAATAATAATCATCATGAGCTAACTTTACTTTAAAATCATGATTTAAAGGGACAAAAACTCTAGGATGGGGATAGCAAAATTAATAGCACTGAGGAGTTGAAGCTATCTCTTGATCTTGGAATCTTATTATTATTGTGTCAATTCCAAGACTAGGGATCCACTCAAAGATGAATCCACTGCATTAAAGAAGCCATGAAAAAGGAAAAAAATAGTAAATGCTAATCAAGAAGTGCTTAGGAACTGAGACTTAGAATTGCAAAAAAGTTAATTCAAACTTGGTCCTAAAGGGTATAAGTGGATGTATGTGCACTGTATATTTCTCTGATTTTCGTTTCGTTAGCCTCCACCATACAAACTTTTTCCTGTTGGTTTGTAATATTTTTAAAAAGAATAATTATCAGAAGAATTTATACACAGTCAAACCCTGAAAAGTTTAAACTTTTGAGGAGAGATGGAAAAACTCACTTAGTACAACTCTTTTGCAGTCAAATTACCTGAGGTTATTGCTTTGCAAAAAGCTGATTTATGGAATTTCTATCTTCAATTAATATTCATTCTCAGGAATCTCTTGTGATCACTTTTTGTCATTGATTATATATTTAGGTATGATCAATGTACTCCAAAATCAATAAAGAGAACAACGAACAATTTCATTGTACTAGCTAGCTCAAATCAAATTAAAGAAATATTGCAATTTGATTTTGATTCTTTATTAGATTTTATCAAGACCATACCAGATATCCCCCCTCTGATTCATCATTCTGAGAAATTAATGAAACTCAAGCATGACTATGATTCCAATTATTTGATCAAGAACCTATCTTTTAGTTAAAAACCATATCTATTAGACAAAACAAAATCTTTCTAACTTTAGATCTTATTTGAACTCCTTAATTCCCAACCCTAGCTTGTGATGAGTGTAAAATATTAGTAGCCACACATGACAGAACGTGATCGATCAAGTAGGGGCACTTGAATTTGTTCTTTTGAGTCATCGCCGATGGTTGCTTAGTAATTAAATTAAACATAGATGCTCACTAAATGATGATAGTGATGAGAGGCTCATCTTTTGTGGTGATCAAAGACTGATCGATGATCGATCCTTTGACAAAAAGGGATGGGATGGAGGATTGAATCATGATTGGAACATTATGTTTCAAAGTTTAAAAAAGTGATGATCATCAACAAGACAAAAATATAGCAAAGAGCATTATGATGATGATTTCTCTACTGCGAAGGAAAGGATCAACTTTTGTGTGAATGTTTTAGTATTCTTTCATGAAAATAAACGCTACACATATCTTTGGACTTAGATCGCATTATTTGGTTTGCTTGTTCCCTAACACATTTTCAACAAAGCTGGAAAGTTACAATTACAGACCTGTTTAACTGAAACACATCAGCCCCACTTTGCAAAAGTCCTCACAGGCGTATATATTATTTTACAATGTTTTATTCCACAAGAGAACATATATAAAACGACAAATCATTAGGTCACATTGATGTTTATTAAGTCAGTACTTATTATTCTATTTTAACTAATGTGAAAAAAATATCCAAGAAGTCAATTTGATGTTCACTAAAGATGATGATTATATAGTGGGGAAATCATATTTTATGAGTTACTGTCAAATTTTGGCAAAAGATTTAAAAACTAGGTGCAAGGGCTGTCTCAAGAATTTGTGGGAAAAGGTCACGTTACGTTGCAGCTGAGATTTGAAGAGATTTATTTTGAAAAGAAAGACTGATTCCCAGAAAAGTCAAATTATTTGCTGGCAAATTGGACAATTTAAAACCCAGCTTTGTCATGATCACTGTGTCTTTCTAGTTACTTGCTTAACATGTAATTAAACTGCCGGCTTGGTTCAGCTTTAATTAATTAATTTATATACAACAAGAGAAGGCAACTGTAAATCTGATAAAAAGGAATCTTGATTTAATTCCATGCACCAAATTAAAACAAGATAATTCCAAATCTTATGCTAATTAAGCATGAGATTAGAAGTGATGATATATATATATATATTGCCACCATGCATGCTAGGATAAGTACAAAATATAGGTTTCTAATTTCCAGATCTCATCCCAATCAGACAGAGCTATTTATAATCATGCCCTTATAATTGGAGGGTACGTGGATGATGAAAATGAGTTTGATGGATTTAAGATTCTGTCTTATAAAATGATGAACCTAATATATATCCCTTTATCGGCTTCTATGGCGATGATGCAGAAGAAAAAGGTATTCACAACACACATGATTTTGAAGATGGAATAATAATGAAAATATATGGATGGGTGGGTTGTAAGGTACATAGATACGGAGGATCAAGCACTACTCAGACAGAAACATGACCTATGCCCTTTTTCTTCCAAGTGGGAATGTGAGGGAAAGAAAGAGACAGAGAAAAATGTAGGGTAGGGTCCTACACAGATATATAGTAATTAAATAATTTAAAGGACAAAGAAACCAGCGATCTGTGACTGTGAGGCCCACTGAAGTTGATTCACAATCTCTAGCCTCTATAAGTCACCAAAATAAACAGTCACACCTGACTCAAAAAAAAAAAAAAGTTTGAATAGAGAGATTTTTGGGGAACTGAAAAGAAGACCTAGCGTGCAACTTTATACAATAAATGTCCCCAGAAACACATCCCTTCCTATCAGTGTGTGAATGATGTGATCTCTCTCTCTCTCTCTTCATTCAGTTTTTTCTTTTTTGCTTTTCTTTTTCTACTTATGGTTTTGATCCGATCTGTTGTTTGTTTTACGCTCAAATCACTTTCATAAAAAGTTCTTGTTTCTTCTGGAATTGCCATTTTTTAAAAAAAGAATTACAATCAAGTTCCATATAAAAGAAATAACTACTAAAAAGTCTAATAACAACCTGAGTAATCTGTAATAACAAGTTTTAGAATGAAAATAACAACTTTTAATACTTGTTTTGTAATTTTTTTTTTGTATGGGATCTCATTGTAATTCTTTTTTTTTTAAACCCTAGCCCATTAATTATCTTATAAAAGATTGGAAGCCATATATATGTTGTGATTATTTTGAAATGAATGTGAAAGATGTGGCTATTTTGCTTTGGTGTAAAACTGATCCCCAAGAATACTATGAATGCGTATATAGATTGTTACTATTACGAGAAACGATTTACGCTTAATATTAGGGTGTCCTATTTAATTTATTACGTAATATTTGCATCAGAATACATACACCCGCTCTAGTTCTCACTAGATAAAAGAATCGATTGTCCACAATATAAAATTCAATAACAATGCTAATTATGGTGAATAAACTCAAGACTTGATCAGTAATTTAAGTGAGACAAATGAAGAAGAAACTAGAATCATTATAAGACATTAAATAAAATTATCATTAACAGACACACATACACACACACACAGAGTAAGGTGATTTTATTAGCGTGCGAATGGGGAAGAATATTATATTCCTTTGTACTTCTGCATAAGGAGCGTGCGAAATATTTATACCGAAGGACAGCAATAAGGAGCCCAAGAATCTGAAATACAATAAATGGAATAAACTATATATATATGTCCTGAAAATCATTGAAACTACTGTACAAATGTTAAAAAGAGAGAACAAATTATTAAGGTTATATAATTCCCTACTGTTTTAAGAGACTAACGATCTAACTCTTTGTCATAAAAAACAAATTAAAGCAAAGTTGAAGAAGGTGTTAATATATTAGTTCACATTTATGCCCTTGTTCACGCCAATTCTGTATCAATCTACATACTTCTCAGTTGTTTTTCGCCAGGTGTGAAAACATCATTTATCTTTTAGAAGAATTCGATTTATTGTAAATTTGCAATTCAAGGTTGGGATGTCATGTCATCCAATGATGACCAGATGACAGATTCACACATGCTTGCTGATGCTTGATTCTCGTCCCCATATAAATCATTCTCTAAATCATTATTCGATCATAAGTTCATGAAACCTCAAAAATGTTTGTACTAAAATAGGTCATAATTACTAATTTGTTCACAGATCAGAAAGTTTCCAGGTTTTTTCTTCCATTTTTCTGTTACATAATCATAACGTCATAATTCAATCCAACTGATGAATTTCGATTGAACTCAGAAACACCAGCCGGCATGGTACTATAAATCTTCTAACCTGATATCTACCAGATCACCGCATAGCAGTTTCTCAATTTGAATTTGTTTTGTACATTATCAATTAATCCACATGCTTGAGAATCAAATCCAATTTGAGTATAAACCATGCAACACGGTACAATATTCCTAGCTTAGCTAGCCGCGCAGATCAATATCAGTAAAAGTGGGGGGAAATAAAAAGAGAGAGAGAGAGAGGAGGGAGCTTTTGTTGCTGAAATCTAAGAGACTGATTAAAGGGAGTGCGATCGTAAAGCAGAGAAAGTGAAAGGGAGGCCAAAAAAACAGAAAAGAAAGAGTTAATATTATACGAAAGTGTGTTCCTTTGATCCTTTTTCTTTCTTTTCTCATCTTTCTATATTGCATGCAAAACGATGACAACCCTAACCCATCATTGCTGCCACCCTCTTTGTGCACTAATCCCCACAAAAATGTCATGGCACTTCCTCCTCACTAGCCCACATACATTGGCTACTACAGTGCCCTTTTTCTCTCTAAAGTAAATATAATAATATTAATGAATTATGGGTATGGCCTTAAAGAATTGTTTTGGTCTAAAAACAAAGAGATATAGGTGTCCCGGAATAAGAATAGAAAGATCCATGAGAATTTTTCGGTTAGATCACACACCTAGATATATGCATGGCTCAAGATGATCACTTGATCATGTTGTCTCTATCAGTAATAAATTTAATTATTTATTAAAGAGAAAATTTTATTCAAATTCAAACTCATATTACTTAAGTCATCGCAGGGTATCCAATCCAAGTCACAAATGAAAGTAATTAATTAAGGCGTGCTAAAAGTAGTGGACTTATAATAAATATAACACTGAAAAATTACGCGGGGATGTAGCTCAAATGGTAGAGCGCTCGCTTTGCATGCGAGAGGTACAGGGTTCGATCCCCTGCATCTCCAATATGAATTTATCTTTTTATTTATTCAACTCAAAATTGCAATATTGTCCCTCGGAGTCGCATCTGATAATGAAACTACGGTTATTTTTCCAGTTAACATCCTTTTGAGTCTGGCAGTAGATAGTTGCAGCACAGAAACAAAATGTACATGAATGAAGCTCTTGAGTGGAAGATGGATAAAGAAGAACATACATATTTATAGTTATAAGTACACAAAAACAAATAAATGGAGCGATAGATGGATAAAAAGTGAGAAGGAAGATGCAGAAAGTAGCTAGCTAGGGCGGAAAAATGAGTGGATCCAAGGACGATTTAGGAGTTGAGAGGAACAAAATAACGTACAATATTGTCTCTGGGTGATCTGTGCATGCATGCTGCTGACTGGGAATATTATTAATGATAATGAAAATGGACGTTTCGACAAAGAATGAAGAATAATGCATTTGGACACACAACAAACATTCTTCAGAATTCAGAATGCTTTTTCGTTTGTGTCCACACAGTTTACTGATGGTGGCAGTGCATTGCCCCTGTCATCCATCTCTCCCTTCATTACTTAAGACAGAGAATATAATGAAATGGAGAAGTTAAAATGAAAAGAATGCAAACTGGCAGATGAAAATATTTCCTTTCCCATATTCACAGATTACAAAAATAAAAAATCGTCATCTGATGAAAACATTTATACGAAAAAATGCACTTCAGGTTCTCTCTGATAGCATTATCATCATGTGTTTCATTAAACAACATAAAATTTAATTAAGAGAATTATTAATATTAAATTTCAATTCTTGCTGTATCTGTCCCACAAAGCCTTGCATTATTTGATCCTTCATTTCATATGTCAATCCAGAAAGACAGTGAGATGAAATCAAGTGGGGCAGAAGACGAAGAATGAAAAAGAAAAGGATAGGGCGAAAATAGAGAGAATGAAATCTCTGAAAGATTCTATACACACAACCATAAATAATGGAAGTAGGGGGGAATAAGAATATACACATACATACATACATATATATATATATTTATATATATATAAAAGCAAAGGGCGCATACAGAGAGCGCATGAATATATAATTAAAGTGTCCAATAATAATTAATGGATCATTTCAGTTCTGTGAAGCAGACAAATGGAGCCTGAAACCTGTCCCATGCACATCCATCGTCCTGGGACACTTGTTCTGATAATTGACAACATTTTGAGACCTTGCTGATGTATGTGTCATGTCTCTTGTCTCTCCCTTTTGTCCATTTCCCTCTCAATCATCTTACTGTGGCTTCTCCAATCATATATGCTTTGCCCAGAAAATATAATTAATGATAATTTATTTTCATCATCGAAGACGACAAACGAACTAAGCATGATGAGAGAATATTAATGTATGAATTGGAAGGATAACGATCTGCCGATGCATATATATCAGAATCTGTTTAATGTTATGTATATGCAGAAAAAAGAGGAAATGATGATAATGAGGATCGATTATTTTAATATTATTAGGCCAAAGCAAGATTGATTAATTGAGGGACGAACAAATGAAAGAGGATTTTGACTGTATAATGCAGATAAAATAATAATAATTGACGATACCAATTATATATGTTTCAGCCATTAACAAAGAGGATTTTCTCTGAAGGACACAGCCTGACAATGACCGCATTATTCTTTATCGCAACCTCCCCACATGGAATAATGGTTTTTTTCTTTCAAAATATATATCATTTTTATTTAAATTAATATTTAATATAAAATCTACAAAATATATAATATAAAAGACCCACAAAAGTATGATTAAAACATTAAAGAAATAAAGCATGCGACACTAGCATGTATGGTTCACTACCCATTTCTATTCAAAATGAAAATTTAAGAAAAGAAAGACAGATTAAGTATTTGAGACAATGAGATTGACAACTGATCATTTGGTCTAATTATAATTTTATTTACTATCGATCTATGAGTTTATCACAGTAGCTTTGAGTATAAAAATCACTTGTTCCTCGAGCTTTTTTTTTTTCACCCTTTCTTTTCTTTTTGGTTGATAAAATAGGGTAATAATGAAGAAGTTCAAGTGTTTCGTAATATATATATATATATATATATATATATTTATATAATCATGCGTCCTGAAAAAGTGACAGATGAGGCTTTATGACACAAAACCATGCAGATGCGGTATTGCTTTATCTGAAATACCAGAAAGAGAGCACCAAACAAACAAGAGAGAAGAGAAGAGATCAGTCTTTATTTGGCTTTGAATATCATTATTACTGTTGGCTGTTTAGTTACTGTTATTCTGAAATGTGAAAATAACCTTTGGGACACTCCAAAGAACAAAAACCCAGGATCATTAGCAAAGCTTCAAGGATGTCTAGTCAAAGATCAAAAAAGTTCATAAAAGAGGTTGGCTTATTGATGAGCATGGGTCTGATTGGCTTGCCAGCACTTTTGCGTACGCATTACATAACTTTGAGGCAAAAGCTTCTTCCAATATTCCCCCCACCAAACCAAACCCAAAAATGAATCACCAAATTTCATTAACAATAAAAGTTCGTTGATACACATAGTGTAGTGCTATGTCCTCTCCACTATTGCAGTCAAAAAGCTTTCTTCACTTTTTACACCTTTGCTTTTTGGACCCTATATATATGACTGTATAATCTTATATACACAAATTCTTCAGTAATATATATAACACCTCATGCATTTATATTTGTGTTTAAATCAGAAGGGGAAAAAAAGTCTTTTTCTTCGGATCCTTATAGACCAGTAGTGGAAGAGAGAAATTAAGCTTGGATTTTGCAGAAAACGACCAAGGGGAAAAACAAGTGATTTCATTCATTTTTGGCACTAAAAGAAAATGTTTGTGATGTAATAATATTATGGTGGTGGGGAGGAAAATTTAAAAGGAACAAGTTCCTTTGAAGTTTGAAGAACGCATGCCCTATCAAACTGACACAAACACTCTTATTTCTGTCTTATGGCTCGCCTTTTCAAGTTATTCACCAACGTATGGATTCTCCTCTTGCTCTCCGTCACTCCAAAACTCATCACATTTCTCAAGAGATCGTACTAGATTCTACTTTCCCACTTTTTCCCTCTCTTGTCATCGTTAAATGCTCATTCTTCCTGAGGCTCAATTTTAATATATTACAGAGTATTAATTAATCAGTGTATCGTATTATACACACATATATATATAGCTAGCTACTTACCCTCAGATCTGCATGGGGATTTTAATGAACTAAAGGATAAATGATCCTTTTTTGCGGCGTTATAGATCTGATTAACTTAAAGCTTTCCTTTTAAAAAGAGTACTAGCTCCTCCACTGGCCACTAGTTGTGTCATTATTGCAGATGAGGTGGTGGGGTTATTACTTTAATATATTTGCTTTTTGTTTATCCTTTTTTTAGGTGAGAAAGAGGGAATTTCTGTTTGCTTGAGCTTCTAAATTTCCTGCTGCTTTTTATTCCCATGCTTTGTGCCAACACTTTTTGACAGTGAAGATAATAGAAAAATATTCAAATCAAAGTTCAAGGATATACATAGCATGGCCTATTATTTTACATATTGTTTGTTAATGGGTTGATGAGCTCTTTTTCTTGGCCAACGGTGGGTTGTTATTCAAATTTTCTTATATTATTATTGTCTTATCCAATATCGCACTTCACCAATATGTTTCCATATCTGCGACCTGATCATGGAATTCATATAACATGGTGGGCATGCATGTTACTAGTAATAAACAGCGTATTTGTTTTCTCGCTATAAGGACTCAAAACAGGTTTTTCTTACAAGTATCCCTTCGGTACTACCTGCAGAGAAGCTAATTGAGAGGTTTGTTTTGGTTTTAAACGTAGAATTATAAGCTACTTTTCTTTCAAAATTTATAATTTATAATTTTATTCTCAAACTATTTTTATTGATTACATATATTAAATGGGGTTTCCGTCAATTGGCAAAGTAATGATTAAAGAGAGTATTTTAAAAAAATCAACGCCTATTTATTACAAATAACTAAATTAACTAATTTATTAATATTTTTAAATTAATTATCTATCTTATGTATTTAATACATAATAGAGTAATGTTTTCAAGCTCCTCACAAAACGTGCCATTTGAATCATACCAACTATTTTCAAAGGATGATAGGAATAAAGGGGGAGGAGCAAAATGTTGAAAATAAGTGTGAAAGCAGTTGTGAATATGTAGAGAGAGAGCACATGATAAAGACATATGAATGAGTAATATTGACCGTCAACTTTTGATCAAAAAGCCAGTGGTGACTTGTCTCGTTGGGGATCATCTTTGTTGGTGGCCTCCTTCCTTCTATCGCTTTCCACTTTCATTACTTCATATTCCAGCAGACCACTTCCTTCCTTAAATTTAAAAGGGCTGAAACTGTAATTTCAAGATTCCTCAACGTTTGGATTGTACTTTCATAATTTCATGGGGATCATTATTTTTTCTCGATCTATATTAATGTTAATGGTAGATGTTAAAGGGATTTCCGTTCCAATGCGAATAATTAAGGAAGATATTAAAAGAAATCACCACATATTTTTAATACTCCTCCGGTCTTTTACATAAGACCCAATTGTTGAGTTGGTTTTAGTCCTAAATATAAGACCAATTTCTCATATTTATCAATTTTCTCCAAATTACCCTTATAGATACTCCCTCAACCATAGTTAAGTTGGAAAGGAAGATGGAGTATTAAGAAAGATGATTATAGTATTTTAAGAAAAACGTGTCACATTTTTTAATAATTAACTAACTTACATAACTTCTTTAATCTAATCAAATTAGTTAAATGGGTATTATATTAAAGACCAGAGGAGTAAATAAGTAACTTAACTAAATTAGTTTTAAAAACTAATTTAATTAATTTTTTTTAATCCTAAAAATTAATTATCTAACTTTTATACTAAGAATTAGAGGAAGTAATTACTTTTTCAATTATCTTCAATCGTTTATCCCGGTTTCACAAAGCCACTGAGACTTACTGTTCCATTGTTAATGGACTCACGGGCTCACATAATAGATCGGGGTCATATCCAATGCATTTTGGGCCACTACGGGCCCAGGAAGGCCCACTTTCTGGGTAAGGTAAAGATTGATTTGCTCTCCCCAGTTCGAAGTGGACTCTCTGTGTGGTTATCTGGGCCCAAAAACCATGGAATTCAACCCAATAATGGTGGCCCAAAGAAACAATAGCGATTAACGAGATACTTTGAGCAATCCCCAAGTTCTTTTGGCAGATAAATAATTGTTATTTTGCTTCATCCTTAATTTAAGAGGCACTTTTTTATTGATTTATATTAAGGGCGGATCTGAATCTTTCTTCAGCCCCTTTTTTTCATTTCTTACTCTTTGGCCCTAATCCCAATATATAATATAACTTATATATTAAATTACGCCATTCACAAAAGTATAAATAACGTAGTTTATTTCTTAAACATTGTGTGGCACAGGAGCAAAGCATGTCTGGGCTAGTGTCTGCCTAGCTCGTTATAGTTTGGCGATATAAAATGCTTTTTCGTGGGTGAGAGTTTATGGGTTTGCCCCACTTATAATTTTAAATTGCTGGCCAAGGATTAAAAAAAAAAAAATGTCTATTATCATGAAAGAAATGAATGCCATTCGAATAAGTTGGTCTAGTCAATTTTGTTGTAAAATAACATTAATTAGCCATCAGATATTTACAAAGGCCTAACTAAGTAATCATTTTTGTTTTTGAGCACTAAGACCAAGATGATTTTTTTTCTTTTCGCTGGTCTAAATAAGAGAAATTTGATAAAAAAATTTCTATTTAAAAAATTTAACTAGTTAAAAGGGTCTAAATTTGAGTATGTGCAACTATAATTCATGAGTACAACATAATTTTTTGTTTTGTGCAAATAACTTTTGTATTGATGATTATTGCACACAGCAAAAGATATGTTGCACTCACAGTTATAGTTGCATTTGCTTAAATTTATATCATTTTAGCTAATTAAATTTTCAAGCCAAGACTTTTAATCAAATTTCTCTCTAAGTAAGTTGAGTCATAGTTTCTGACACTTATTTTTGAAAATAGTAATGAATCGATATATATATATGCTCCTCCGGTATTAAATATAAGACCTACTTTGTAGTATAATTTATATTATAAAATAAGTCTTATATTACTTTCGGTCCTAATTATAAGAGCTAGTTCTAATTTGAAGAGATTAAAAAATAAGTTAAGTTAGTTATTTGTAATGAATAAGTGTTGTCTTTCCTATAATATCCCTACTAATCAAGTGTGTTAGTTAAAACTACAATTATTAGAAGGACTATCTTGGAAAAAATTACATAAATATGAGAAACAAAGTGGATTGAAACCTTATATTTAGGACCAAGATAAAAATTAAACAAGGTCTTATATTAAGGACTGAAAGTAGTATTTAGGACCGGAGGAGTATATATATAACTAGCCCTCTAAAATGGCAATATATCATCATGGGGGCTATTTATTTTCCTAATAATTCTATAATCATTGGTACGACCAAAGTAAAATTTAACTAATTTTTTTAATCCTACAAATTAATTATCTAGCTTTTATACTCAGAATTAGAGGAAGTAAGCACTTTTTCAATTATCTTCAATCGTTTATCCCGGTTTCACAAAGCCCCTGAGACTTACAGTTCCATTGTTAATGGACTCACGGGCTCACATAATAGATCGGGGTCATATCCAATGCATTTTGGGCCACTACGGGCCCAGGAAAGCCCACTTTCTGGGTGAGGCAAAGATTGATTTGCCCTCCACACATTGAAGTGGACTCTCTGTTTCGTTATCTGGGCCCAAAAAATCCATTGAATTCAACCCAATAATGAGTGGCCCAAAGAAACAACAACGATTCACGAGATACTTTGAGCAGTCCCCAAGTTCTTTGGAAGATAAATAATTGTCATTTTGCTTCATCCTTAATTTAAGAGGCGCTTTTTATTTATTTATATTAAGGGCGGATATGAATCTTTCTTCAGCCCCCCTTTTTTTTTCTTACTTCGTTGTCTTTGGCCCTAATTCCAATATATAATATAAGTTATATACTACCTCCGATCTTTAATATAATATCTCGTTTGATTTTTATTTTGATCCTAAATATAAAACCTCAATTTACTTTGTCTCTCATACTTATTTATTTTTTTAAAAAATAATCCTTTTAATAAAAATAGTTCTGGCCAATAAAATTTTATTAGCAAAGATATTTTAGAAAATATAATATCTATTTATTACAAATAATTAACTTAACTTATTTTTTTAATCTATTCAAATTAGTAAACTAATTTTTATATTTAGCATTGGGGTAGTATTAAATTACGCTCTTCACAAAAGTATAAATAACGCAGTTTATTTCTTAAACTTTGTGTGGCGCAGGGGCAAAGCATGTGTAGGCTAGTGTCTGCCTAGCTCGTTTTAGTTTAGTGATATAAAATGCTTTTTCGGGAGAGTTTATGGGTTTTCCCCACTTATAATTTTAAATTGTTAGCCGAAGATTTTTTTGAAAAAAAAATGTCTAGTAACATGAAAGAAATGAATGCCATTCGAAAAACTTGGTCTGGTCAATTTTGTGGTAAAATAACGTTAATTAGCCATTAGATATTCACAAAGGCCTAACTAAGTAATCAGTTTTGTTTTGAGTACCAAGACCAGAATGATTTTTTTTCTTCTTTTTGCTCAAAAGATCTAAATAAGGGAAATTTGATAAAAATTCCTATTTGAAAATTTAATTAACTAATAGGGCCTAAATTTGAGTATGTGCAACTATAATTTATGAGTGTAATATATCTTCTACTGTGTACAAATGACTTTCGTATTGATGATTATTGCACACAACAAAAAGTATGTTGCACTCAAAATCATAATTGCATTCGCTTAAATTTATGTCATTTCAGCCAATTAAATTTTCATGCCATGAATCTTAATTAGTCTTTATCTGTCCTCTCAGATTTTTTGCTGAGCTCTATTCGGGGTTTGGCTTTACTCTCTCTTGGACTGCGTGCTTGCTCTTTCCGACTCATGGAGGAAACCAGTCACCAAAAAATCCCGCCAGACCGCCCCTCTAATGTCTTAGCGTGTGGGAGCAAAAAGGAAAAGAAGAACGTTTCTCTCCTCCCATCGGCGAATGATGATCTAATGGATAAGGCGATTTTAGAGGCAGAGTCTCTGGAGGTTGAAGGGGAAAAGAACCTTGAAGACGAGAAATCCCAAAGGAAACCATAATCAGCAAGACCGCAGCTTTTGTACAAAGCATCGTTGCTTGGGTTCAATTGGGTAGAAAATGACAAGTCGCTGGTGGAAGATGAAGAACTTCTCTCAGATATACTGAATAAAGATTGGGAGCTGCTTGAACCGCCTGAGGAAATAATTGCTCTTATGGATCAATACCTGATAGTTACGATTTCCCAAGATGAGTATAGTGAATGGTGTTGACCGTGGAATGCCTCCTTGGTTATCACAGTCCTTAGAAGGAAATATAATGTCTACACGTTGAAAGGACACCTTAGCATACTCTGGGGAGCTGATGAGTTCAATCTCATTGATGTTCCCAATAACTATTTTGTGGTCAGATTCCACGAAAAGAAAGGATGGACCGAACTGTACAAGAGAGTAATATATGGAGGTCCATGGGTGGTGCAACAACATTGTGTGCTGATTCAACACTAAACTCCCAGTTTTGATCCCCTCTGTAATCCTTTGGGACGAATCACTCTCTGGGTTCGTATTCCAAATATTCCTCTTCAATGTTACAATAAATCATTTATTGCTCGACTGGGTAATGGAACTGGGTACACGTTGCGAGTTGATATGAATACTCTAACTGAATGCTCAGCGGCTGTGTCGAAAGTTGAGAGGGGGCGCTATGCCCATATTTGCGTGGAGCTTGATCTCCAGAAAAAACTCGTCCCAAGAATCATTGCTATGAACAGACTATTCAATGTTGAATATGGGGGTTTGAATGTGATTTGCTTTGCTCGTGGAAAGTACGGGCATTGAAAGGAAAACTGCCCATGGGTTCTGGCCCCTAATGGACAAGATGAAGGAGCGTCAAAGTCGCCTCAAATACCGACAGTAAAAATGCTATCACAGGAGAAGAAGAGTATTTCTGACAAGGAAGAGTTTAGCACCTGGATGATTGTGAAGAACAGCTCAAAGGCTCAGACATCGAGGATAGACTTTGTAAAGGTGAACAGGATGGATCAAGGTAAAGGACAAAAGTTTATCAGACAAAATAAAAATGGGGGCAATCAATCGCAGTATGAGGTCCTAGCAAGTCTAGAAGAAGATGACTTGATATCAAAAGAGCAGATGAGAATGGAGGATGAAGTGGTAGATTATAGGAGGACTATAGGGGCCCATAGCACGCCTAAGATAGAGAAAAAATCTAGTGGTAAGTAGAAAGAAGGCGGTGGCTTTGCAAAGAAGGGAATGAATAAAAAAGAAAGTCAGAAGGCCAAAAATATTTTAATAATGAAAGGAAAAGAAAATATGAATCCCAAAAGTAATGGGCCTTATGTGGAGGCCCAAAACCATGAGAAAGACGAGGAAGGCAGCTTACTACCTCTTAAGCCTATGAACTCCAACAATAGGAAAGAACCCAATTCATTAGGCCAGAGATCCCATGTGGTTGTCAAGGGGCAATTAAGTCAACCAGAATCCATGACGTTAAATCCTGACACAGGCAAACTAGCGATGGTGCAGTGGGAAGGGAATGTTGAAATGAAGACAGATCCAAACTAGAAGAATTTAAAAGTAGTAAGGCTAGGCAATGATCAATCCCTATGCGGCGATGTGGGACCTAAGGTACACCAGAAGGAGATTTAGGAAGTAGAACCCGGAGGGGAGCTTGATGATAGAAGTTTGATTCTTCAAACAAAGCTTGATCCAATATGGACGGATGATGATACTCTCTCCAACTAAGGTGCGATTTCTTACTTGTTTATGGTCACTAATCATGATTATTGGTTCTTGGAATTGTAGAGGTGCAGGAAGTCAAAATTTTCCTCGCACAATTAAAGAAATTGTGAAAAAAATTATGAGATAAATATCCTCTGTTTAATGGAGACTAGAATTAGTGGTTCAAGAGCAAAGAAAATCGTAAGAAAGTTGGGGTTCTTGAATTGGCTTCGCTTAGAGGCAACTGGCTTTGCTAGGGGAATCTGGATAATTTGGAATGAGAATAATTTTCAAGTGGATTATCTTTCTTCAAATACTCAATTAATTCATTGCAGGATTTCTAATAACTCCAAAAATGAAAGCACCTTGGCCACTTTTGTGTATGGTGAGACAAATCATTTTAAGAGAAATGCTCTGTGGCAAGTTCTTAGATCGATCGCTGTGCCAATAAATGAGGCTTAGTTGGTGATGGGGATTTTAATGCCTTTTTGTCAGCTACGGATAAGATGGGTGGAACCACCCCTATTGCTCAATCTATGATGGGGTTTTCTGATTGTGCTAATGCGTGCAGACTGTCTGAAATCCCTATGGTAGGAGAGTGGCATACATGGGAAAATCAAAATGTGAAAGAGCTAGTAGATTGGGCTTTCGGTAATACCTATTGGGAGGTTAAATTTTCCTACTTTAAAGTGCATCACCAATTGCATTTCAAATCTGACCATAGAGTGATTGTTTGCAGTAAGCTCGGCTCTTTCAAGGCAAAGCAAAAGGAAGAAGAATTTTCGATACAGCCCTACATGGGCTTTTGAAGATAGTTTCCAAGAAGTGATAATAAATTCTTGGGATGGTCAAGGATGGTGTGATGGTTTGGAAAATTTTGTAAGAGAAGCCACCAAATGGAATGATGAAGTGATAGGAAATATTTTTAAAAAGAAGAAAGCCTTGATCAAGAGACTTGAGGGAATCGATCGAGCAAGAAGAAATAAAGTTGCAACAGGTCCCTATAAGTTGGAGAAACAGTTGTGGAAGGACTATAACAAATTGGTTGCTCAAGAAGAACTTATCTGGTACCAAAAATCAAGATGTAAATGGCTCCAATGGGGTGATAGAAACCCTCAATTTTTTCATACCTCTGTTGTGATAAGACGAAAGAAACAAACGGTAGAGGCTCTTAAAGATGAGACAGGAAATTGGGTGCATAATCAGAGCAAGCTAAGGAGGTTGGCAGGGCAATTCTTTGAAAAACTCTACTCTAAAGATCACCTTGTGCAGGAACAGTACAATAAAGGCCAGTCTTTCCCTCTAATCTCTCAAATAGATCCTGATAATCTCCATAGAGAGGTTACACATGTGGAAATTAAGAATGCGGCCTTTGCAATGGGTGCTTTTAAAGCTCCAGGACCAGATGGTTTACAAGCTCACTTCTTTCAAACACAATGGAATCAAGTGGGTGAGAAATTGTGTAACTATATTCAAAACCTTTGGAGTAACTTGAATAGAATTAGGGAGATCAATCACACCAACATGGTGCTTATACCAAAAATAGATCATCCCCCTAGTATGAAGGACTTTAGACCTATAGTTTTATGTATTGTGGTTTTCAAGATCATAACCAAGATTATAGCAAATAGAATGAAAGGAGTGATGACCTATTTAATTCAGCCCGAGCAATGCAGTTTCATTGTGGGAAGACAGAGCTGTGATAATATGACTATTCCCCAGGAAGTAATCCATACAATGAGAACTCAAAGAGCAAGGAAAGGGTATGTAGCAATAAAGGTTGATATGGAGAAAGCCTATGATAGATTGGACTGGGATTTTCTTCAAAAAACTCTTTAGAGTATTGGACTCAAACAGGACTTGGTGAATTTGATCATGACATGTGTCTCTACATCTTCGATGCAAGTGCTCTGGAATAGAGAGTTATCTCATACTTTCCAACCAACAAGAGGGGTAAGATATGGAGATTCGTTCAGTCCATATCTCTTTGTCCTTTGTATGGAAAGGTTACGTTAAATGATTAAACAGGAGTTAGAGGAAGGTAGGTTGAAAGGATTGAAGATGGGTAAGCATGGACCAACCATCAATCATCTCTTCTTTGCAGATGATCTCCTACTTTTTGGAGAAGTAACGAGTGAGCAAATTGAAGTTATGAGAGAAATAATGATAAAATTCTATGCAATTTTGGGACATAAAATTAGCCTAGAGAAATCTAAAGCCTTTTTCTCTAGGTCAGTGGGCTTCAACCGAGCAATGCAACTAAGTCAGATGTTGGGAATAGGTATAACAACCGATATGGGGAAATATCTCGGGGTGCTTCTCTTGCATACAAGAGTAACCAGAGCAACTTATTTTCCTATTATTTAGAAAGTGCAGAAGAGACTTGCTTCTTGAAAGGGAAAGCTTCTCACCATGGCATAGAGAACTGTTTTGATCAAATCTGTGATATCAGCAATACCAAGCTATCAAATGCAGACCTCTCTTCTTCCAAAAGGTGTCCTAAGAGAAGTTGATAGATTAAGTCGAAGGTTTTTCTAGAACCAAGATCAAGAAGGTAGGAAAATGCATCTCATTGCTTGGGAATGTATCAAACAAGAAAAAAATGATGGGGGCATTGGCATTAGGGATTTACAATGTCAAAACATTGCTTTCATTATGAAATTGTGCTGGGGAATTCTCACCAATCCTAATGCTCTCTGGGTCAGATGTTTGAGAAGTAAATATGACTGTGGCGATGGAACATGTCCTTTAGTGCCGAGAAAGAAGTGTTGCTTTGAAGTTTGGAGAAGTCTGGGATATGTTTTACAAAGGAGTGGGAAGACAAATTAGGAATGGAGCCCAGACTTAGTTTTGGTGGGACCTCTGGACCCCGTTGGAGGAGCCATTGATTCACTATGCGAAGAAGAATCTTCATCAAATGAAGCCGCATGAACGGGTTTATGCTTTCGTCTTGCCGAGTGGCCATTGGGATGTGTAAAGTTGGAAAAGATTTCTTCCAAATTGGCTAGTTGACATTATTGCTAAAGTTAAACGACCCACTACTAATGGAGAAGATCAGTTCTATTAGAGAAATTCAAATGATGGTGATTTCAGTGTGAAGGTAGCATATAAAATGGTGTTTAACAATCAACACCAAGACAACAAAGTCAGGTGAGCCATGCTGTGGAAGTTACCGATGCCAGAAAAAGATTAAATTTTTCCTATGGCAAGCCACCCTTGAGAGACTTCCCACAAACTCAAACAGAGCATTGAAAGGTTTAAACACAAATAGCGAATGCCCATTTGAGTGTTTGAGAGAAGAGAATACTCTACATATTTTGAGAGATTGTGAGGTGGCGAGAGATGTATGGACTAAATTGGTGAATCTAACCACTTGTTTAGATTCTTTTACTCTGATTTCTAGGTTTAGCTTAAGTAGAATCTGTCAAAGAATTTAGGTCTACTACAATACAATCATGGACCGTGGTCAAAGCTATTTGCTACAACTTGCTGGACCCAATGGAAGAATAGGTGTAGAAGAATTATGGAAGGAAAATCATCTCAACCACAACAGATTATTCACGGGCTTATTTCAAATGATTGAGGATATCTCAAACGGAAAGCTGAAACACAAGATATTTAGCGCTACCACACAACCAAAAGAGAGATGGGAACCACCTCCAGAGAATTGTGTTCGCTTGGATATAAATGGATCGATCAACCACCTCCAACTTGCAGCCGATGGGGGCATTATTCGGAACTCAAGAGGAGAATGGCTCCTAGGATTTCAGAGAAAGCTAGGAATGCTACCACCTACCTTGGCAGAGCTGATGGCATTGTTAACAAGACTCAAACTATGCAAATCCCATGGCTATACTAGTGTAGCCTCACATATCGACTCTTTGGAACTCTTCCACTTGATAATGTTCGATCGTGGGGTTAATCACCCATATTGGGCAGAGATTAATAAGGTCAGAGAACTATTATACTCCAATTGGGATGTATCATTCTCTTATGTTCCCTATTCAGCTATACATTGTGTAGACTTCTTGGCAACAGGTGTCATGATCCCAAAAGAAGTGGGCTCAGAAAATGACCCAAAAAGGGAGCTCAAATCACATATGCAGGCACAGCCAAAGGAGGAGATGGAAAACGTGAATATTCTGAGACTCGGAGACAGTATAATAGGGACAAAATTGGTTATGGGAGGGGTGTGGATGATTTTGGATGATCTTTTCTCTCCGGTCCCACTCCTGGGAATCCTCTCTCTTTGTGCCTCTCGTCTCTTCCCCTCCCCTCTGTATCTTTTCTATGTTTCTATCAGTGTGTTTACAGTATTGTTTGGATGTATTCTCATATGCCTATGGTTCTAACTGGATTGAATATTTAATACATGTTGATGATTCCATTGTGTTGAGATATTTTGAAATTTAGTTTATTACAGAGGAGCACATCACATCCAGGAGGATATGGTGGTGTTGTCACAACCACCCATTGGCTATTTGGCTCATTTGCAAGCTAATATGAAGTAGTCTCTAGGAGGTCCTTGTACTTTGACCATTCAAGCTTAGCTTGCCCTCTTGTATTTAAAAAAAAAAAAATTCAAGCCAGGACTTTTAATCAAGTTTCTCCCTAAATAAACTAAGTCTTAGCTCGTTTCCAACATTTATTTCTGAAAATAGTAATAAATCAATATATACATAGTCCTCCAATCCTAAATATAACTATAAAGTAGATCTTATATTTAGGACTGGAAGAGTATATATATAACAATCCCTCTAAAATGGCAATATATCATCATGGGGACCATTTATTTTCCTAATAATTCTATAATTATTGGTACGCCTAAAGTAAAATTTAATTCGGTGAATATGAAGGAAAGTAGTGTTTGTTGAGCGCATGTGACTGTAGATAGTCAAAGTTGCTTTCTTCAAAGATAAAGCGTGATGAGAGAGTTTGAAAATAAAAAATTTGATAAAACAAGGTTGAATTTATTTAGTCGTTCGTTCATGCACACGCTTGAGGTATAATTAGAAAACGTGATAAATATTAATGGTAAGCCTCCTTAGAATTCTTCTGCTTTTTTGTGTTTTGTCCTTTTTGCCAGTCAACCATGTTTCGTTGCCGCTCTGTTTCCACGCAATTTTCTTCTCGCCGCCTGAAAAATTTAAAACAAAAAATATAATAATTTGGGAAAATTGGTAAAAAAAATTCCTATTTAAAATTTTAATTGATATATGCAAGTGCAAGTATGATTTATGAGTACAATATATCATCCGCTGTTTGCAACAGCGGATGACATGTTACACTCACGAATCATGCTTACCCTTGTATAAATCAGATCCTTCTGACCAATTAAAATTTCAAATAAGGATTTTTTTACTAATTTTCCCTAATAATTTAGGAGGGAAAGGAAAAACGAAACACTTCGTCAATTTTATATCCTGTTAAACCCCAATGCCGTTTACTCAAACCATGATTCTTATATATATAATTGTATGAATTATTTGTTGTTCATTTTAGTCAAACATTTGCATAATGCATGTTAAATCTTCTCTTTTTGCGGCTAATTATGACGGGCTATACTTTTTATCTGATCAACTTCATTACTTATTTCGTTAACTGTTTCTTTCGGGTAAAGGATGCAGCATATTGAAGTTTTTTTTTTTTTTTATAATTATTACATCTAATACCCTAAAATATTTTGAATTACTAAGTTATTTTTAATTATCAATAATAAACTATCTCATAGTTATGAAACCATTTTAAACATTCATGCATGAAGAATAATAGATATTATATCTTAAAACTTTTATTTTGTTGTGTGAAAAAACATAATGAACAAATAGTCATGCTATCGCGAATAAAAATTTTAAAACTCAATTCACCATCCATTTAATTTTTTATTAAAATAAATTCTTCATTGGAATAAAATGTTTTCAAATACTTTAGCATGTTTTAAATTATTGGCTTTTCTTTGGGGAAAAAAAACAATAAAACACAGATAAAGATTATAGTGAAATAACAAGTGTAGATTACTCACCCACCAAACTTATCGTCAGGGCTGTGCAAAAACCCGAAGATCCGGTCTGATCTGGTCCAACTCAAACAAACCCGGTCCAATCCAATCTATAAAAAAAGTTGGCTCAAAATAAGATTGGACCAAACTGGTCTCATTGGGTTGGATTGGACTAGAGACTGGCAGCTTAGACTAGTCGGTCCAATCCAGTTTGGCCCAATTTTTTTTTATTTTTAACTATTATTTATATTAATTTTAATTTGTTTTAATTCTTTTATATAAGTTTTTTTTGTCTATTCAAATAATCAAGATTTATCTATTAACTTCCTAATTAATGAGCATGTGTATATATTTTTTACAATGTAAGATCTATATTAATTTAAATAAAACATTATATTATTGAGAAATTAAAAGGAAATTTTCAAATTTGATGAAGTTTGAATCAAAATATATGCAAAATTTTATATAGCAAGTTAAAATCTTGCCTCCCATGAAAAAAAAAAAAAAAAAAAAAGATTGTGGTCCTAGTCTAGGCAGCCCAATGAACCAAGTCCAGTCCAGCCTGATCTCGGGTTGGTACTAGACTAGATCAGACCTAAGACTGTCTTTTTCAATCCTAGGTTTTTACTGAACCAGACTTTAGGTTAATAATAAACTCGGTCCAATCCAGTTCATGCACACCTCTACTTGTCATAATGTTCCATCCATTGAAAATGGAAGCAAAAATGGTTTCGACCAACCATTCGTACAATTCATCATAAGAAGTGGAAAACCCCTCCCGACCAAATGAAGCATTATAAACACACGCAATCAAATTAAACGTAATAATCAAATTGAAATTAAATATTTGGAGTTAGGATAATGTATTAAACAACACAAGATATCTTTATTGGGTCAGAAAAATCACAATTTATTCTATTTTTCTCAGGACAAGAAAGTGTCAATTGGTTGCTAGGCAGACAAAGATGACATCTACCAGAACTGTTCTTGAGGTTGGCAGGAAAAAAATTAATTAGAATATTTGATGTTGGCATATGGTATATCTAAATACACATTGCACATGCCCATTTTTTTATGAAGGCAGCCGTTTTCATCAATTATTATTTAAAGCAAACTTATCCAATGGCTCATCAACTTCTTAGATATTGCATAACAATTACTGTCATTAGATTCTTAAAACATTCAATATTATCCATAAATTAATACTACCTCCAGTCCTTAATATAATACCCCATTTGACTTTTATTTTGGTCCTAAATATAAGATCCCAATCCACTTTATCTCTCATATATCTATATTTTTTTCTCGAAAGTAACCCTTCTAATAATGATAGTTTTAGTCAATACACTTGATTAGTAAAGATATTTTAAAAAAGACAGCACCTATTTAGGACAAATAACTAACTCAACTTACTTTTTTAATCTCTTTAAATTAGTTAACTAGATCTTATAATTAGGACCGGAGGAATTGATAGTCAATATACAATATGTCCTGTCTGGTATAGCATATATGGCTCAGTAGAGGACATTTGCCTTCTTGTGCTTGTTCGAAATGACGGAAATATTTTTCCAAATTAACTATTTAATCGTGATACATAAAATGCAAGATAAATATATAAAAAAATTTTATTTTAAATTGTGTGGTGTCCACTTGTGATCCCAAATAAGTGCAAATGTATTCCCTAGGGTTTTTTTTTTTAACCACATCCAGTTAATTACTTTACAAAAATTGAGAAAGATAATTAAAATATTTATTAAAAAAAAGATAACCAAAATTGTTATTTCTTGTTTAAAAATATAAAATTATCCTAATAAAAGTCATTAATTCGAAGAGTATAGTTAATTAGTCGTGCATTTTTATAACCACGTGGAGAAACTAAATACAAAATATGTTGTGTTTTATAAAATCGTTGCTAGCGACGCTTCTGGCTCTAAGGTATGGTGTGAGATATGATTCTACTACCCGTTTTTAATATAAGATATAGTTAACTAATTTGAAGAGATTAAAAAAATTAGTTAAGTTAATTGTTTATAATAAATAGATATTGTATTCTTTAAAATATTCTTATTAATTATATATATTTGAATTACTCATTGATAGTAAGTTCTTTACATATGTAACCACTATAGGGATCACTTGAAAACAAAATGAATAAATATTAGAAACAAAATATTGGGGTTTTGTATTCATGACCAAATTAAATGTCAAATAAGTTTTTATATTAAAGACTGAATATAGTATTTTCTAGTGTAATTCCAAAGAATAAAAGAAAATTGATGGTAATTTCTCTTAATATTTTAGAGAGGCATATGTAATTATCCTTGAGATACTAATTAGTTGATGAGTCGTGTGTTTTCTAAGGTAAACTATATTACCTCTGAGACTTAATATAATACTGTAGTATTTAATTTGACTTTTAATTTGGTCCTAAATATAATACATTAATTTATTTTATCTTTCATATTTATCCATTTTTTAAGATAGTCCTTATAGTAGTTACACATGTTAAATGTTTCATCAAATGATACTTGATTAGTAAAAATATTTAGAAAAAATAACATCTATTTATTATAATTAATTAATTTAACTAATTATTTTAATATATTTAAATTAATTAATTAGTTTTTATATGAAGAATCATATGTAATAATTTAGCTGAAACGTCCCAGGCCCAGCTGAAACAATGGGCGGCCTGCTGTACTCTTAGGAACGAAGAAGCAACATTTCAATGGGCGCTGTTTTATTTTTATCTCATGCGTATATTTTCATGATAAGAAATATGTTTCAATTTAAACAGTATACACAAAATACAAATTATTTGAAATAAATGTTTAACGAGGGAAAACTTTTCTCAAATACTTATTTTTGTGCTTAATAAAATTATTTGAAATAAATTAATCCACCGGTGCAAGGCCCATAAACGACTTGCGTTTTCCGTTTTCGTATTACTATTAAGTTTCTTTCTTTTTGGCTTCGTACTCCCCTGGCAATATCTGATGAATAACAGTCGGGAAATCCCGACACACAACACAACTCTCGAAAATCGAAATACAATATTAAAAAAAAAAAATTTTGACTTAATCTTAAAGTGTTTTTTCAACCTTCCAGACCTTTAAATATTCAATTAAAGATTTATTTAAAAATATTTTTATTAATGAAAATAATTATTATATTGAAATTATTTAATCCAAAAATTACAAAAGTCAAGTATTTACTTTATGATTCTATTTGCATCTGAAATAAGTCACTCTTTTTTTTTTTTTTCCTGCTAACAGGATTGCTCCCATAAAATTCTCAGAGGATTTGACACGCATTTTTCGGAAGAGAATGCTCTCTTCTACTCTTTTCCTCCTTTACGCGGCTTCTATCCTCTTCTTTACTTTGAATTAAGGATTTAATGATTCGGATTTAATGCTTTTAAAAATAAATATTATTATAATTATAATTAAAAATATAAGTAAATTTAAATGGTTAAAATTTAATCTCAAAAGTTCACCAGTAAAAAAATGTTAAAATATAATTTATATTTATAATATAAATAAATAAAACTCTGATAATGATATACAAAATAAACTAGCTTGCGAGGTCCATGTTTTATAGAGTTTGGAGTGAGTTATATTATTTACTCATAATAAATTAGGACTCATTTGAAAAGACTTACATAATATCAAATAAATACTATTTCCGGATCCTATTTGACTTTTATTTTGGTTCTAGATATAAGACCCCAATCCATTTTGTCTTTCATATTTATACATTTTTTTCCAAAGCAGTCATTCTAACAATGATAGTTCTAATCAATACACTTGATTAGTAAGAATATTTTAAGAAAAAAAAAACACCTATTTAAGACAAATAACTAACTCAACTTACATATTTAATCTCTTTAAATTAGTCAACTGACTCTTATAATTAGAACTGAAAGTAGTATATGAGAAGAATTTGATTTCTATTCACGTGTGTGTTTATAAAGCTTCCGTACCATTATTTAAAATCTAATTTTTTCGCCGTTTTGAGCAACAGAGCCTATAACCTCTCGGGTAAAAGATAGGGTGAGGGTCATTAAACCAGGAAATTCTTAGCTGTCAGATCAACTTGTGCCTAGAAAAGAAGAGGTCAGCTTGAGGCCGAAAAACGCATGTCGTCTAGGTGCCTACTCGGATGCCATGCGTGGAGGCGCCGCTCACGAATCCGGATCCGATATAGCCCCTTTCAAATTACCCCAGAAAAAAAGCCCCCCCCCCTCCAAAAAAAGTTGAGTTATTTTTTTTTCCATCCATCTGTTAGAATTTTTAATCATTACACACAGTTAATTTGTATATCCAAAAAATTTAACTTTAATCCATATTTAATACAAAAATGTCCACAAGCATAGAACGTGAGAAATAATAGTACTACGCGTGAATGCAATGGATTAACATATGACATAGTCATGTAAAAAATAAAGAGAATTATAATCAAATTTTTAGAAAAAAATAATTATTAAAAATTTTTAATGACAATTTAAACAGTTTGTAATGACAAGTTATGAAATGAAGAATAATAATCTTTAAGATTTGTTTTATAATTTTTTTAAGATTTTATTGTAATTCTTCTTAAAAAATAAGATGTATATTTTTTGTCAAAATATATATAAACTAATATTTTCTCGCTTTCTTTGGTTTTGTGGGGCCACAGGTTTCTTTATATTTTAATAGTTTTTTTTTTAAATTCTGATTAAATACTGCAGATGATTTGGATGAGGGAATATTCGAAGAAACGAAGACGGAGTGAGCCAGCAACCAAACCGGCCTCTATATAAATAAGCTCGGCATGCGATCCTTGCCTCTTCAAAGCCTTCCCTACCCCCACCTCCACCCACAACTTGCAGGCGAGAAATGTGGTTCGTCTTCTTCTACGACGAAGAACAGAAAGAGCTCGGACGCCAAAAGGCACCTGGCGCTTGCCCTTACTGCTCCGGCAAGGTCGAAGCCGTCGACGTCGAGATTCAGTGGCGCCTCTGTTTCCTGCCTATGTGCTTCAAGATCAAACGCAAGTATTTCTGCACTCTCTGTTCCAAACGCTTAGAACTCTTTTATTAGCCGCCGGCGAATCTTAGCTGATCTGCGATTTTCTGAAAGCTTCTAGAACCTCAACCGCAACGAGATCCGCTTCTTGATGTGTATATGAGTAGGGATTCCCAAGTTATAAATGAATATGCCCTTTTTCTTTCTTTCTTGCTTGCTAATTTTGACCGGGGATTTTGATCGCCGTTGAGATTGTTTGTCTTTAATGTTACTCATCGATTGACTGGAGATGCGGGAGCTTTCGATTTTTCTCTCTCTGTTTTCTTCCCCTGCTTAAATCCTCTTGTCTCTTGTAATTAGGCTCAAGTTTTGTTGATATAAAGACAAAAACACCTTCGTCTCCATCCTCTGTTCCTCCGTTCCTCTGCGCAAACGCCTTCGACTGAAAATGAAGCTTCGTCTCTGAAACAAGAATTCAGCATCAATCTAAGAAACGGAACAGCGATGAACATCCGGATGATTATTATTCATTCACGGCTTGTGACCAAATACTAATTATTGTTTAATTCTAGATATATATAATCCCAGATGAGTGTAAAATTGAGTAAAACGTACTAAAAAAATAGCAGCAGATCTAAAATTCAAATTTACGACATCACTTGCGTCATTCGGCTTCAATCATTCACCAATCACCAGCTCGGGCCAGGCTCGGTTAAGTTTGTTTCTTCATTTATTTCCTTCCGTTTTTTTTTTAATTTATTTTTTTCACGGGTTTTCTTACATATGAAAGGTCAAGGCTAACAGGCGACCTGAGAATTGGATCCCTCCAAGTCCCTATCTCATCACAGAGATCATCAGATTAAAATTTAACAATCTAAATTTTATAAAATCAAGCAGTATTAAATTTATTACACGTAACTAAACTAATTTTTTTAATTTTTTATATTAGATACTGAAAATAGTAACAACAATGTCACCATTAGGCATTGATTCTAATAAAAAGGACCTTAGTCGGTTAAGTAATAAGTATGGTGTTTCAAGTTTGAATCTGTCTAAATGCAGACAACACCATTAAGAGAATTGCCTCAAATTTGAGTTTAATAATACTCAGATCTAACTCAATCAGGTAGGGGGGGGGGAATCATTTGCAGGAGAATGCCCATCAAATAAAAAATAAGAGATGAATAAGAAACCTAAATTCAATGGGACCCCCCAAATCATCGTTCACATTTTTAAATTCTATGATTATTTTCTGCCCCCCCCCCCCTTTCTTTTCTTGCTGTCCAATACTGATTTTACTTTCTTTCAACTGCTTTGTTAACCATAATGCAGACCTTAAAAATAAAGAATCGGAGTCCCTTGATTAGTGGTGTGGAGAAAAGAGCGTTTACTATCGCGTGATGCCCATCAATCAATTCCCAAATTCCCATCATGTCCCTCACTCCCTTGTGAATTATGATCCCTAGTCATTCATGATTTAGTTACCACCAATCAGTAAGTAGCAGTAGTAAACTTCGAGTAAGTTGAAATTTGGTGATGATCAGTTTTTGGATCCAAAAGTTGTGGATCACAATTCACAAACCCATGAATTCTAGAAATTTGCCTGCTTTTATTATTATCACATAGGAGTACAATGGGTAATGGTAATTGCATCAAGTCAAATAAAAGATACTACTCACGATTCTTAATATAAGAAGTAGTTGATTAATTTAAGTATATTAAAAAAATTAGTTAAATTAGTTATTTGTAATAAATAAATATTGTCTTTATTAAAATAACCTTACTAATCAAGTATATTTGCTAGAACTTCTATTGTTATAAGGACTATTTTAAAAAAAATATGAAAAACAAAGTGTATTGAGAGCTTATATTAAGATTAAAATAAAAAGTCAAATAAATTGTTATATTAAGAACTAGAGTGGATGCTCCCGAAACCTCAACCTCGTCCGGGTGGAGTGGCTCCCGGATTGATAAATGGTTTTATCAGAAGGTGTCATCAGCGGCCCAAAACGAGCAGCAGCAAGGGGAGGGTGCTCTCTTTCGGCCAACCCCGCCCGTAGACCTTCCCCAACCACCCCTGGTCGGGGAGCAGCCGCAAGGAGGGGAGGCTCCCAATCTCCCCATGGGGGTCATGGGGCCGGCGGAAGTATTATTATCTGAAGAAGATTGAGCATTTAAGTTTATGAAAATAAATACTAACAGCAATAACTAACAAAGAATTTTTTAATTAAAAAAAAATTAATTAGTTTTATTAGTTTAGACAAAGTGGCTATGACAGCCAAAGGCAGAAGAGCACAGCAAACAGTTATATAGTTGCATGATAAGGGTTTGTATAATTCCAGACAGCCCATTTTAGTACAAATGATCTCTAACTAAACAAAAGGGAGAACATGGGACAGATAATAATATGAGGGAACACCTTAGCTCGTAAAAAACGAAAACAAAGTTTTACAGGGCTCACAAACTTATTTTTCTGGTTCGCCAAAATAAAAGTGGCAAATTTAGGACTATGTTTTTCTGATGGGGCCACATTTCATGACTGACATTTGCATATTTGCACACGCATGTAATGGGAAAGAAGAGGAAAGTAGAGAATGGTGTGTAGAAAGTCACATTCACTCATTGCCAAATGCACTTCAACTACTTATGGTACTTGATAAAATGGAAAAGGTGCAGTCAGCACTGGAATCTTTTTTTTTTTTTTCCTTTCCATGTGTAGATACACATTCTGATTTTATTTCTATTCACCTTTTTCTATCTATTTAAAATTATTTTTTTCCTTTTTATTCACCTTAACAGTTAAAATTAATAATTTTAGTTTTTTTAATCAAATTATAAACAACTTTCATGCAAAATAATCAAATTACAATTACATAAAAAAAACTAAAAAATGGGTACCAAATTTAATAAATCACATGTAAAATTGCACACTAAAAAGATTAGAATACTTGGTACACTTGAGAAATATTATTAGGATGCTGATTGCATTTTTCGCCTTGATAAAATTGCACATAATCTCTGTAATCTATACCTCATCAAAGTAAGGGGGTGTTTGTCCTTTTTTTCAAACCATGGTTTGGGAAAAAATTTGCCAAACACCTTGTTTTTTTTTTAAAACCATGGTTTCCAGCAAAACCATGGTTTTGAGCTTGCAAACCTTGGTTTCGCTGAAGCATCACGCGGGGAGCTTCTGAGGAGTGATAAATAATAATATTTTTTATTGGAGAGTGACTTTCGTCGTTGGCTGGCAGCCTAATAAATAATACTTTTGTGCAAAAAATTATGGGATTTTATGTTTAAAATCTTTAATAAATAATAATATTTTTTATTGGCAAAATAAAGTATTTTTCTAAAAACATATGTAATTATTTTATATATATACACATTAATTATTTATTATTTATATTATTTATGTCTTATTTATTATGTTGTCAAAATATATATTATTAACAAATTTATTACTTCAAATAAACATATATTATGAAATATGTTATATGTAATATCATTTAAATCTATGTTCTTTTTAGTAATTTCAAGATATAAAAAAGCATTTTGACAATAACTATCCAAACACTCCCACTTTATCAGAATTACTTTTTCAAAAAATCTATTCTTTTAAAATCTATTTTTCTCAAAATCTATTTTCCAGAAACTATTCTTTAAACCATAGTTTGAGGTTATCTAAACACCTCTAAGTCAATCATTTTAAATTGAGTCTGGATAGATAGACTTGAGCCTTGGATGTTGACCAGTTTGAAATCAAAGGTCATATGTTTTTGAATAAGAGAGGTGAGAATTCAATTGATCCCCTCACCGGCTGACAGGTGGCCTGCGCGAGCTAAATTTATGGTGCAGCATTTAATATCTTTGGTCCTTTCTTTCTGTGATTGATCGTGAAGTTAAAAAATGTATTTTTATTTTCTTCTTAATTGATGCCCAAGGGATTCTGACTACGTGGAGGCCAATGCGACGTCGAGCTTCTTGTTTGTGGTTTAAACTGGATGCTTTTGGTTTTTTTCATAAGAAATCAACTTGTGATTTTAATATTAAAAGATTGATTGATTTAGTTAGAAATTTTAAATATGTTTGCAAATATTGTTTCAATAGTATCTTTAAAAAATTACATGAGCAACATGAAAAAAAATGCTTTCTCTCAATTTCAATTTGGTTGTAATGACCTAAAAACGATATCTGCATAACAATGTTCCTAAAAAAAAAAAGGAGTGATGACATGGTGATAAATTAAATAAAAATTATTTTTTTACCAGCAAACAAAAACTATTCCATCTTATTAAAAAGGCATTTCTAATATATTTCTCATAACACAAAATAATAACTTAAATGTAATAGCAGTAAAATTTTCCTCAGCCAAATGAACACAAAAACAAGAAAAAAAGGGTACTCCCTCTTGTCCATAATAGAAAACATTTATTAGAAGAAAATTATAATCTAAAATATAAGAGGTTATCAAAATCATTAATATAATTTTTTCACTTTTGTTCCTATTAAATATAGGAGGGAGAGGAGAGATATGTCAAATCATAAAAGTGTAATATTAAAGATAATTTTATCATTTTTTGGGGATAAAATAAAAATTTTCTTTATCATTTTAGAACATTTTTTTTATGACTAAGGGGGTGCTTGGTAGTTGAGACAAGACTTATTTTACATGCTTATTTTATATATTGTAAAATCACTTTTAAAACCATGATTTAATTTCTATCTAAACATCACTTAAATTTTTATTTTTTGGTATGTGAAAAAAGTTAATCAGCTTTGGAGCATATGCTCATGTGATGGACTAGACTACCCTCTAAGGGTGTATTTGTATTAGTAATGGTAGAAGTAACTTTTTTTAATATGACTATTATAAAAGTCATATTGGGTAAAAGTTAAACGGTATAATGTGATTTATATTTGGATTGACTTTTTAAAAGAAATAATTTGAGAAACTAAGTTGTTTGAATGATTAATAAAAAAATCAGTTTAAATGTAAAATGACTAAAAAGAATGTAAATTTTATTGGGTAATACATATTTAATATTAAATATATATAATGTGACGATTGTAAAAGAAATATTGAAAATAAAATTGTTAGAAATAAATAAATAAATAAATATTAAAATATTTAATTAAATATATTTAATGGATAAATTTATATATAAATTAGAAATCATACAAATATATTATTTTTAGAAAATGATTTTATTACTCAACAAAAAAAAATTATTAATATTAAAAATGAATTCAAGGGGTTGGATTAAAGTAATAGTAAAGTAGTAATAGACAAAGCATTATTTTTTCTCCTCCATTCACCTCGTGGACCCCACTTTTCTAAACCAATGGCGGAGAAGCTAAAAACAAGAAAATGAAGGTTTTTTTTTTTGGGGGGGGGGACTAGAGCATAAGCCTACTTACGCTTTTATTCCATCCACACAACCCCAATCCGTTTGGGTTTCCATGACTTGCTACAGTGAAACTCACGGTCCTAGTGGTAATATTGAATGTTAATTTTAACCAATAAAGCATTACTCACGTGTACAATGTATGTTCGTGTTGTACTGGGTTTCTTCTTGTGGTGGGGCCGGGCGAAGCTGTTGTCCGGTTTTTCGTGTTTGGCTTTCTTCTTCGCTGGAGTACTCGTAGTTAGATTTTTGAGGCTTTGATGAAGGCTTCCGCGTTCACACCGCGTGCTTGTCCTTCTCATTTCATTCCGATTCCGAAGGGATCTCTGACACACCCACATTATTCACTTAACCCGACCCAAGCACGTGCACTTCAAACAATTCTAGTTGTATACTGCTTCCTATTTTTGAGTAATCCTCGTCCAATCTAACTATAACATTCATTTTGTAATACAAATTATATTATAAAATAGATTTTATGTTTAGGATTAGAAGAGTAGATTGAAAAAATTATTTTAAAATATTTATATTTATTATTTTAAAATTAATTTACCTCGTTTATAAATTAACATATAATTTAATAATACATATAAATATTTTTAAAAATCATATGATATATGTTATGATTAAATACTTTAATAACTTTGTTAATCTCTTCAAATTATTTTATTAAATCTTATATTAATACTCAGAAATAGCCTTAC
The DNA here is from genome assembly GCF_004799145.2 of Neltuma alba. NCBI lineage: Eukaryota > Viridiplantae > Streptophyta > Magnoliopsida > Fabales > Fabaceae > Neltuma > Neltuma alba. Next base: position 32,583 of record NW_021633210.1, read on the forward strand.
ACATAAAAATAGGGGATCGTTAATGGGAACATCTCATGAAAATAATACTGAAATACTAAATTTTAAATTAGGTTCAGTAACAACACTTTAATAAGTTTTGATAATACTAAACTAACAAATAATAATACTTTTTAAGAGAAATACCTTGTCTGAGATTCAGTAATTTTAAATTTATTTTTGTGTGATTCTCCAGTGAAACATTCTCATGTTAAAATTTATTATCACCAAAAGATACGTAAAGACCCAATTCTTTGGAGGGGTGTGACTCTTTTTTTTTAATAAAAAAAACTGTGTGCATCATAATCTTTGACCATATATAAATGTAGAGAATTTTAATTGTGTTTAAATTTTATTTATTAAAATCATTTATGAATGTAATATTACCAAAGTGTAAATTTAATAAAGTTATTTATATTTAATAGTTATAATTAATCGTTAATATTAAATGAAATTGATTAAATAACATGGATATTTAAATATTATTTTCCTTTAGTAGTAATTATTATTAAAATCAAGAGGATAAACAAATGATAATTTACGTGAAGTACAAACTTTTGAATAAAAATATTACGTATCAGATAAAAAATAAATGAAAATAAAGGAATGGGAGAGTTAAGAAGCACAAATTTTGTTGCTTGGACTTGATCGGGATTTTTAAACATAAAAGCAGCTCCTTGTCACCATGCTAAAAGTGCGACATGGGGTTGAAATTACGATCAATTAGTATGATCTCCTCTGGCTAAACCAAACAAGTCCTTCCACATTTGGGTGAATCGTTTGGATATACCTCTCCGGTTTTTAATATAAGATCTAATTATTGAGTTAGTTTTGGTCCTAATATAATACCCATTTTTCATATTTATCAATTTTCTTTAAATTA